>NC_047130.1:10230247-10530247 GCF_009829125.3 Periophthalmus magnuspinnatus
AAAACACTAAAAACTCCCATAAACAACGTGTGTCGCATCCAGGACCACAGGGAATGACTCGTGTTGGACTACGAAAAGCTTATAGTCCTGGGGGATAAATACACACACTTTACAACATCAAACAGCAACTTTACAAGGGAAACTTATAAAGGGAAAGGCACATGGAACAGACACTGAAACTTAGATGCTAAGTAGGCTAATTAATGCGAGCACCACAGACACGGCTCGTTATTGCTTCAAAACATCAAACTCTTGCCAACTTTTGTATAGTTTTAAAAAGTAATACATCAACAATGAATATGTAAGGAATATAAAAGAGTTTGGAGGTTAAATGTGAGAATATACAGAGGGGTACAGAGAGATACAGGAGCAGGTGTGGTGTAAATGCTTTTAAATATATGGACATTTGCAGCTTTGCCTACATTACATGTCGCTGTAGCTCTAGGTGTAAATTCCAAGTGAGCAGGGTCATATCTCCATAGATCTGACGTGTAACTTAACTTGATGGTGTCGCCTGCTGCTTATATCCATGAAGGTAGATATATTTACTACCATACTGCGGAACATTCTACACATAACAATAACATTAGCAGTAACCATAGACTGTATATATAAGTGGACATAGCTAACCTGCTAGCCACCGCATTCCAAATAGGAAGTGATGTCCAAACTGCGGCCCAGGGGCTAAATGCGGCCCTCAGACCAGTTTTTATTGGCCCTCAGATCTCCTGCTGAAACGGCCCAATTGATCATAAGCAGCACTTTTGACAGCAAATTATACTATTTCTACCACTATAACCTCAAACATCATATTGCATTATGATACAAACCTAAAATGAATGTGTTTCTAGTCTTATTAATATACAGCCGCTCAGTCAAAGCTGTTTATAAAGCACCGTACTTCACTGATCACCGGTCTGTGGCCCTTTGCTTCGAATATATTTTGAGACGTGGCCCTAGATAAAAAAAAGTTTGGGCACCTCTGAAATAGTGAGCATGGACACGCTTCCAGCACCGCTGACTGACTCCAATTCACTTTACAATTTACCTGGTATTTTTATTTCACTATTGTGTTCGTAAATCAAGATATGAACATTAACAACAGACAAATCAGCTACTTTTTTCAGTGTTGCTCCTGCCAGCGTTAGCAACAAGTTTGATTGACAGCTTGGCTAAGTACCCACTTCCTGCTAAACCAGCGGTGTGGGCGAGAAGGGGCATTACCAGATTGGCTCTTTGGTTGCTATGATACTCGCGGTCGTAATTCCAAATATAGCACTTGGCTCCAAATTCTGTTAACATTGATGAGCTTCATTTGATTGGAGCTCATCAGTCAGTTATCAACAATTAGAAAACCTTTTATGAACAATTTTTCTTTTACCAATTTCCAATTATAACTCAGTACTTGCTCGTAAACAGCTAGCAAAGTACTTCAGCAATTCCAGTCCAAACACTACAAAAAACTGAAATTTCACTACAATAGTTAAAGGTAATACATTGTAGATGAATGACCACTCTCTTGAGCCATACATGTGTACATAGGTTGTATTGGAAAAACCTTAGTTAATTGTGTGTTGTAGATTGAACCATACTTGCTCCCGGGGGGATGCTGGTTCGATTCCCGCCTCTGCCTCTTCATCAGTCTTCAATAGTAAATAATGATTGTATAAAGTGGAAGTGCATACAACTCAGAGTGCATTAGGGCGTGGTATTCATACATTTATTGTCAGAGCACAGGCCAATAGGATTACGGGCTGGAAAGTGATTATTGATTTGTGTGGTGCAACATTTATACATACGGCTCCACACAGGTATAGATCTGCTCTCAGACCACTGCAACGCAAAAAATGTGGAATATAACCCTCATCAATTTATTTCTCACCTTTGAAGTCTTGCTTTTCTTTCTTATGTCTTACTAAAGATAGATAGATAGACAGACAGACAGACAGACAGAGAGACAGGCAGATAGATAGATAGATAGATAGATAGATAGATAGATAGATAGATAGATAGATAGATAGATAGATAGATAGATAAATAGATAAATAGATAGATAGATAGATAGATAGATAGATAGATAGATAGATAGATAGATAGATAGATAGATAGATAGATAGATAGATAGATAGATAGACAGACAGACAGACAGATGGACGAATGGATGGATGGATAGATAGATAGACAGACAGATGGAGCGATAGATAGATTGATAGATGATGGATAGATAAGTAGATAGATAGATAGATAGATAGATAGATAGATAGATAGATAGATAGATAGATAGACAGACAGACAGATGGACGAATAGATAGATAGACAGACAGATAGACAGACAGACAGACAGACAGATGGACGAATAGATAGATAGACAGACAGATAGACAGACAGACAGACAGATGGACGAATAGATAGATAGACAGACAGATAGACAGACAGACAGACAGACAGACGGACGAATAGACAGACAGACAGACAGACAGACAGACAGACAGATAGATAGATAGATAGATAGATAGATAGATAGACAGACAGACAGATGGACGAATAGATAGATAGACAGACAGATAGACAGACAGACAGACAGACAGATGGACGAATAGATAGATAGACAGACAGATAGACAGACAGACAGACAGACAGATGGACGAATAGATAGATAGACAGACAGATAGACAGACAGACAGACAGACAGACAGACGGACGAATAGACAGACAGACAGACAGACAGACAGACAGACAGACAGACAGACAGACAGACAGATAGATAGATAGATAGATAGATAGATAGATAGATAGATAGATAGATAGATAGATAGATAGATAGACAGACAGATAGATAGACAGACAGACAGACAGACAGACGGAGCGATAGATAGATGGATAGATAGACAGACGAACGGATGGATGGATAGATAGATAGACAATCCAACTCCCATAAATGGTGTCTTTCGGCAAGACACTTAACCCGCCTTGTCCCTGTGTACCCTGGTGTATGAATGTGTGTGTGAATGGGTGAGTGGTTCCTTGACGTAAACCGTTTCAGTGTCTTGAAGGGGGAAAATTTGAAAAGGTGACCATTAACCATTTACCAATGTACAACGGTATAACATGGTCGTACAAGGTATCTACATTTGTGGTGCACACTACTTTAAACTTGTATTTCGATGTACTAATACTACTGTTAATAATAATACCAGTAAAATGCATTATACATTGTTGCTCGGACTCAAGGACACGACTGTATGTTCCTGTGGCTCTGTCGTTGCATGAGAGCTCACGGAGATAACTGTCTGCTGACCAAAAGATCCTCCTACACACACACACACACCCCGACACACACCGACACACACACACACAGACATTCACATATGCAGACACACACACACACAGATACAAACAGACACAAACACAGACACACACACGTGCAGACACACAGACATACGCATACAGACACACACACGCAGTCATACACACACACAGACACACACAGACATACGCACACACATACATACACACCCCGACATACACACAGACACACACAGACACACACTCAAGAACTGTAAACATACATATCTCAGGCCTCTTTCCGTAGAGTCTGTTGCTTCATTGTTCACTTTTTCTGTGTGAAACTCATGAAACCTTCTGGTTTTATGTTTCAGACTCTTGGTCCTCTTTGACATTTACACCAGAAACAAGCATCCTTACAGTAGAAACAGAAATCTCTGTCTGTTTTTTACAATCTCAAACCAAAAATGATGAAACACTCACTGCAATCTTTACGAACATTTTTTACAGTGCATTCCTGTCTACACACTTCCCCCGTCTGTCACGCTAACCCACAGTGAGCTGCTGCTTTATAGAGCCATCTCTGCTCCAAACGCCCATTATTTGACCATACACCACACTCTGCACACTTCAGCAGCTCATCCCTCTTCTCCTGCCAGTGCTTCTCTCCTCTCCCATCCATCTCCTCCACTACAGCCCTGCTTCGGTACTATATACAGACCAGAGCGGAGTCCACGCACGACACCGGGACCCCAGTAAGTCCGGACTTATTTATAGTCCTCAGGTGGGACTGGACCAGGGCAATCGGTCTCCTGTCACGAACCGAGGTCCACACGGCTCCACATGTCAGATTACATAAGAGCAGAAGAGCCCCATCAGCAGGAAAGGTGCCGGCAAGTTTGATTAAGTGTATTGGGAAGTGTATTTCAAAGCGTGGGGTAGATGGGAGGTTTTTTTTTTTCTTTTTTTTTTTTTTCATTACCCACAGCCGCCCTGGGGTAGAGTGGCAATAACGTGGCTGCTGTTTTGTGACATCAACTACATATGCATTCATAAAAAAGCATTCATAGTGACTGTTTCATTTTTTAAGTTAATGTTTGTTATTAACTGAATTCACTTCATCCATAAGTTTAATTGAGTTAATACACACTTGAAATACATTTTTAGCGGGTTCAAAATTTGATGTAAAAAAGATGATGTTAAGTGCAAAAGTATATATTTATTTTAGACAATGATCTCAAGCAGCTTGTAAACCCAGAAGCCCATTGAACCGTAGAACTGATAGGCCCCGCGTCTTTATGGCATTTCACTGTAACAAGCATCAGATTTTCATTTACGTGTTTTTATTGTTGAAAATCTTACATGGAAAGGCAAGGAAAGTTTATTTGTACAGCACAATTCGTTCACAAAGTAATTCAAAGTGCTTTACAGAATAAGAAAGACATTAAAATCACAATTCAAAGAAGTTAGAACTTAAATAATCATCAAAAAATACCATTAAAAGAGAAGATTCAAGAATAAAACCCTTTCAGTCAAATGCACAGCTAAACAGAACTGTTTAAAGCCTGGATTTAAATATTGTCAAAGTAGAGACCTGTCTCACATCTTCAGGAAGACTTCAGGAAATGTACAGAGCAGTGGGTGGAGATAAGTGGTAGGGCAAGGTGAAAATAAAGTTGATTTTACAATGTTTCCTTCAAGATTTTTCCCCTTGTTTGTGCTGTAAAAACACAATGATTACCAGAAGATGTATACCAGTACACCAGTTTTGAAAGCTGAAGACGGACAAAACATGCAGTACTAAAAATATGGTAACAAAACAAAACACAGCTCTAGGTATGTTATTGATAAGGAAACACCATTACCACACACTCCAAAAAAAAAAAATCCATAATGTACAGCCCTTAAAGGTCCTACATTATTCAAAATTGACAAATGTGAATGTGTGTTTTGTTTCTTTCAAAAATGCTCTGTTCCACCTTGTGATGTCATGAATTTGTACTTTTAAAGTGCACAGCTACATTTACATTTTGTTGCGTAGAGACTGGCCATTCCAGGGCCGAATTTATCCATTTGATTCTAGTGAAGGTGTATGAAGGTTAAAAACCACATGACATCACAAGGTGGGACAGAGTGTTTTCATTTTGAGAGCAGCAGACATCCTAAATATGCAGGGTTAGTGTGTTAATGAAACAAAACACAACTCCAGGTATGTAACATCATTTGAAAAAATAAAAAATAAACAGAGTAATATGGGCCGTTTAAATGCTAGCTTGTGTGCATTTTAGATATAGGAACAATATAACTCTAAACTATATCCTATGTACTGTCTCATGCTATAGGGATCTCTCTTCTGCATCTCGTGGCTGTTCTGTTTCCTGTAAGTCCTGTTTAAAATGTGCATAGCGTCCAGCAGCTAGTATTTAGCTTAGCGTCCTCTGGGTTCCGTCACCTCTTTACTGCAGCTCATAATTCAGTCTGTGTAAATCATTTTCTCACGTATACATCCCAGGCAGCGGCAGACTTCTTCAATAAACACAGTGCTCATAGCGTGTGTTCGACTGGAGGTCACTGAGAGCATATACGTAAAGTACAAAAACTGCTATGGAATGTGTTTGGGTGACATTGGTTCTGGTTTCTATTACTTAAAAGTGCTCTGTCTGATTTGTACTGTCTTAAAAACGTGAAAAACAGAAGTTCAAAGTTATTCCTCACTTATTTCATGCATTCCGACCATCCAATTACTCACCCTGATGAGTTTGTAAGTGTTTTTCACAATTTTCAGAACAAGAGACAATAAAACACTTTCTAATTAGATGTAGACACAGTGGACATAGTTTGATCTCAAGAGCTTCTTATTCAATACATCTGTTCTGAGGCGAGATATGTTGTGTGCATTTTTGCTGTAAAACATGTGAAAAATGTGATTATAGGGCCTTTAAATTGGACAGTAGTAGATGAAGTACTCAATTTTGGTACTCAAGTAAAAGTACAGATACAGAAGAAAACAGTTACTCAAGTAAAAGTATCACATAAAAAAATCTAATAAAGTAAAAGTTTTAAAGTACCTGTTTTAAAAATTTACTTTAAGAGAAAAAATTTAAAGTATTTCCCACAAGTGTAGTTAATTTGTTAAAGTGTTAAATATATTGATATTTATTTACAATGACACATATTTTGGTCAACAATAGCAAAATGAGTCAAAATTTTGTGTGTTTATTTTTGTTTGGTCAAAGCCAAACCTTGAACTTTGAACATTTAGTCAGGATGTTACCACGAACATGGTGAAAATAACCCCTCAAATCGAGATGAAAAGTACTTTTTACTTTTCAGTCCTGTTAAAAAATGTAGTGAAGTAGAAAGTACAGATACCTGCTCTCAAAGTAATGTACAGATACATAAATATTCTATTTAAGTGCAGTACTTTACTACTTGCACCTCGTTACCTTCCACCACTGAAAATGAGTGATTGATCCATGTTTTAAAATATACTCAACTTTTTGCCTAAGTACAAAGCAGTGAGCATGGCTGAGTAGGTTAAGTGTTGACTTTAAAAGACAGTTGAACTTGTCCCTCGTGGTTTCTAACACCACTCTTAGTGAGGCGTTGTTGAGCTTTGCATTCATATAATTCAATTGATGCAGCTTGTTACTGTTTGCCTTGATACATCTCAGACAAATTTGTGGTTCCTTATTAGCTCAAGATACCTTTAACTATAATCACCTTGGTTGACTTTAGGTTTGGAGTTGAAACTGTTTTCCATTTGTCAAAGAAGTGTGATAGACAAAGCTTCCTATTTGAAACCTTTTGTTACAACTGCCAGCCTGATTAGTTAGTACTTTACAAATAGGATACTTTCAAACACTGACGTTACTTTATCATGCCTTTGTGTACTGGAATTCCACTTTGAAGAAATATGTAAAACAAGCATCACTAGAAGTGATGGCCAGGATGGCTGAATAGTTAATGTGTGGAACTTGACATCCAGTGGACAGTAGTCCTCCTGGGTTTGAACTCCACTGCTGATAGACTTTAATTATAAAACGTTTAAAAGACAAAAGAAACCTGCTTTACTCCAATTGAACATTTTAATAGTGGTCCAGGCTTTGATGAAAGAGATTTGTGATTTGTCTATAAAGTCCACAGACATAACTGATCACTTGTGTTTCATAACTTTACTCATTTGTTCCAATGCTCTCCAGTTGGAGATGTCCTTCGTGGTTTCAAACCCTACTCCTGTGAAGGCTTTGCTGAGCTTTGAATTCATATAATTCATCTCATGCAGCTTGTCACTGTTTGTTTAAGTTGAGGTTGCCTGGCAAATCCAGGACGATCTCTCTTTGTATTTTTTATACAGATTGATCCCTACATCCCCACATCAAGTCTCAAGTCAAACGTGATTGTGCAATCAGATCAGATCAGGGTTTTTTTGGGGTTTGTTTCAGGGACACATGTGAAATGAAGGAGCTCATTGGTCACCTACGATTTACAAATAAAATAAAATGTATTTCACCTCAGATTAACAGAGTTTAGTGCATGTTTTTAACTGTCTACCTCGGATGATTCTACTTAAAGTGGTCTAAACTACAGGTTTAGCAGTTTTTGTGTGGAATAAGATGGAATGTTTTGTTGTTTATGGAAGAATATATTTCTTCAAAAATTGCAGCTTTTATAATTTGCTGATTGGATTCAATTATGATTAGTCTTGCTCTACCACCTATCTTGTTATTTAGCACTTCACACATAAATGACTTGATAGAGAATTTGCATTTCTGTGCTGTGCCAGCCCCACACTGATAGTTCAGTCCTTGTTATCTTAACCTATGTCAGAGATATAATACTCCCTACAATGGAAGCATATCCAGACTGTCAGTGTCTTGAGGGTTCGTGTCTCCAGGTGCTGGGTTCTGTGCTGATGTAAACTTCTCCTGTGTTAGAATTCCAGGCTTTTGTTTCTTCGTACAACTCTCTGGTTTGTACGATCTATTCTACAACACAACTTTCTGAGCCATATCTGTATCTATGCACATTTTGACATCTCGTCATGTCCTGAAGACTTGTATTCCTGTTTCCTACCAGAAGCTCCAGTTGTGCCCTGACCTCCTCTGTCAGTGCAACACCCATGCATCTTTGACCTTTCCGACTCAAATGCCATCTCCACACAGGACTCGGCGCATTCGAATTCTGAACAGCTCCTGACATTAAGGAGGGGACAGATCTGCTGGCCTTATGTAACTGTACCAAAGATGAGTGCTTAAAATCTGAGAAACAGCGGTGATATTAGCGAGCGCACCTGTCTTTACTCTGCATCTGTTCACTGCACTTACATAAGTCTTGTTGTCCTACATGTGAATAAGAAGATTTGGGATTTTCTAGGACTAACTCTCTTGTTTTTGTTTGTTACTTTCTTAAAGGTGCTTTACGTAACTTTTCCGGTGGAGACTGTGCTAACTGCTAAATGTTGCTTTGCCTGATATGTTCCACAGTATTGCATTTAAGTTATCATTATAGTATGCGTTCCTTATGGCTAAAAATGCCATTTATAAGTTGAAAAACATGCATTCATACTATGAGCGGGTTCGCATTTCCACATATCTGATCTGTGTCTTTGTCTGGTTGAATCCTATCAAGTTTCCATGGAGATCAATAAGTTACATGCCACCAGAAAAGTTACACAGTTCATCTTTTAAAGTACATATGACAGGTTAAAAAAAAAGAAAGTACATGCAGTTAAATGTGTGAAATAATACTTTCAGTGCCATTACTGAGGTAAGCACAAAAACATGATTATTGCATTGTATTAACTCTATAGTGTCGGATGCTATCGTCGCCAATAGACTTGTAGTTGTAGACTTTTAATTACCGTAACTCCGCAACCAATTGTGCTATCGTGTAAATTCAACCGGCGTCTCAAAGCAGAGGCATGAGGCTCTTTAAATATGTTACTGTCATTACGGTAATGTGCTTATTTTGTCCCTCGAAGATGACCAATCAGAGCGAAGGTGCTTCTTCTAGTCAGTTATTTCATGCATCAAAGGAAAAATAAGGATAGGTACCTGTAAAATAGAGGAAGTTGTGTGAAAAAAGGCAGTACATGCTGATACTTCCTTTAACATGATTTTTATGGCAAAAAAAAAGTCTAGGCGAACTATGATGGTCTATAATGTGCTCAGTCTTTAAAGAGCCTCATGCCGACGCAGTAGGGTTAAACTGTGTATCTTTCCATTGATGTAGGGATCAGCGATATTCAGACGATTTCCATAGATATCATTATTTGACCGATATTGAAAATTTAGCAGAAATTTGGCACCAATATTTTTTTCTGCACTGTCTCTGTGTTTGTGTGGCTGTTTGTCCAGATACAGATATTGGCTAAAAAAATAATATCTGACCATCCCTGCCATAGTTTATTTTTATGTACCAGGATGGCCGAGTAGTTAAAGTGTTGGATTTAAGACCCAGTTTATAGTAGTCCTTGGAGGTTCAAAACTCACTTTCCTTACTTACACACACTTCTGAAAACAGTTATTTTTAAGCTACTCATAAATTGATATCAGAAATGACTGCCAACATTAACCACAAAGGGCCATATTATCATTCAGAATGCTTATAACATGTATGTCTGTGAAAACTATGTACACATTTAGCCCTGCGACAGCTTGTTCATTTAGGCCAAAGTTTTAGGGCAGTTTATTCAAAAAGTAGGTCATGGAGTTTTGATGAGCTCTCACACGCAGTACTTTCTAATCTCCCTCCATCTGCACTCAGCAAATCCTGCACTTCCTCTTTCTGCCTGCACCTGTGAATGTGACGCACAGCCCGCATAGAACTCACAAGGTCATTTAAGGAGCAATATTCTGCTTTATGGATTTTTTTACAGGGTTTAAGTATGTTCAAATCCCTCAAACACATATCTGGAGTTGCTGTTTCATTCGTGCATGTTTGAGTAAACCTACATGTCGATGCTACTAGTTCTAGTTGTCCATTCTTGCCAAGTGTGACAGTG
This sequence comes from Periophthalmus magnuspinnatus, assembly GCF_009829125.3. NCBI lineage: Eukaryota > Metazoa > Chordata > Actinopteri > Gobiiformes > Gobiidae > Periophthalmus > Periophthalmus magnuspinnatus. The sequence continues at coordinate 10,240,539 of NC_047130.1, forward strand.
GCTGACTCAGTGGCAAATATATTGAGTCTGCTAAACTTTGAAAGATAAAACCAACATGCTAGACTGAATTCATGCTCCTTGTGACCAGGATGGCCGAGTGGTTAAGGCGTTGGACTTAAGATCCAATGGGCAATAGTCCACGTGGGTTCGAACCCCACTCCTGGTATTCTGATATGGGGTGCTCCTTCTTGACTTGATTTTCCATTAGTTGTATAGAGAGTAAAAGGCTTGTGAATGGGTTTTCCTTTTTTTTTTTTTTTATTTTAGCTCAAGTAGAACTAAGTAACTTTCAGCAATAGAGCTCCCCCTGCAGCTCCCTTATGAGAATACACTGACTCAAACGTGCTTGTGTTCTTTTCTTCTCTTTTTGTTTTTCTTAAAATAAAGCAGTGTCATTATAAAAAATCATATAATGTTGTCAAATATAAAAAAGAACTGTCTTCAGATCAAGTCAGCCATATTGTAAGGCTGGTTTTCCGCACAGACACAGCAGAAGGAGACTATGGATGCTTCAAATGCCCTGAAAATACATATTTAACCATCACAGGGATTTACAAAGATGTTTAATATGGTCAAAATGTTACCTTGTTCTGTTTTTAAAATGTACATTTTCATGTTTCTTCTGTCATTTTGGTGTAATTACACCTCTGTCTGAGTTTTGTTCTCAGCACATGTTTTGGAGTCTGCAGTGTATAGATCAGGAAATGATTATTTAATCATTGAATTAATTGATTATTTCATCAATATTTAATCAATTATGTCACAAACACGGCTCAGGGTTCAGGCAAAATGGAGTCCTTCAAAATGAATAAACACCTTTAAACATATTGATGCAATGTGAAAATATCCGGGTTTAGTGCTAAATGGTGCCGGCGCACAGGTGCTTTGCTGGGAGTGCAGTGAGCCGGAGACAGAGGCTGTAGGCGGGTCTCATGCAGGTGCTGTGCTACAAGCCAGACACATGCACGACCAGAGGCACTCCCCAGTTGCACCAGCACACAGAAAAACAATTAAACACACAGACATAAGGGGACAGCCAAGATGGAGCTGTGACAGTTAGTTGTTATTAATTCATTGACTCGTTTGAGCTCTGGTTTGAAGTTAAACTGTGTGTCGATGTGCATATTGTACATGCATAATATATTTGCAAACTGTATAAGAGAAACAGGAAATCATAGAAGTAGCATTTTAATTACTTTTTGTCTTTGGAAGTCATGTTTTACAATATTAAATTATATGATAAAAATACATCAAGCTGGTAAGTCACTGCCTCATCTTTGTTTGAAGGGAAGAGTTAACTACACTCAAACTAACGCACTCTAGTTTTGTTTTGTTTTGATTCAGATTTCCATTAGCTACTGAAAAAGTATTGCTATTCTTCCTGTGGTCTATATCTGCATCGACAAGAGAGTAGTAGTTAATGAAGTACTCAGTTTTGTTACTTACCATCATATGAAAAAATCTATAAAAATCTAGTACAAGTAAAGTATTTAAGTACCTATTTCAAAATGTACTTTAAGAGCAAAAAGTAAAAGTATTTCACACATGTTGTTCATTTGTTAAAGTGGAAATGTAGTGATATTGATTAAAAATGAGACAGATTTTGGTCAGCAGTAACAAAACAAATCAACTTCTACATTTTTTTATGAATTTTGTGTACAGTATTTATTTTTTGTTTGCTCAAAACCGAAGCTTGAACTCGGAACATTTAGTCAGGATGTTACCACGAACATGGTAAAAATAATCCCTCAAATCATATGAAAAGTACTTTTTACTTTCCAGTCCAGTTCAAGAATGTAGTGGAGGAAAAAGTACAGATACAGCTCTCAGTTGTAATGAAGTAAAAGTTAAAAGTACATAAGTAAAGTACAAACACCTAAAAATTTTACTTAAGTCCAGTACTTTACCACTGAACAAAAGCCAGACATCACAGAAGATTTAAAAAAATATACAAGTAATAATACAAAATACAATCATAGTAATAGCTCTACATTTGTGAAATTAGTTTTGATTAGTGATTGCATAATTCAATAGTTCCAAGTGTTTTGTTGCCGTTGTTTTTACAGTAACTTGAAACTTACCTTGAAAAACATTACTTCTTACTGTGAAGGGTCACCTCCCCACAGATCTGACCTGTAACATGGCCTGATGGTATTATGTGCTTGTCTCCATGGAGACAGATGAGTTTAAAGTGGGTGTGTTTCACTTCTATGCAGTATTAAGTGCAACACATAACATATTCATCACCGTGTTACCTTTTATTGTTTTGAAAATGTTATATTCACCCAAAACATTGCATTGACATGTTTAATACATTTTATTTTCATTTTTTAAGCTTTTGTGTATTGATTTTGAGCAGTGGACTGAATCGTACCACTAACTGTAAGGAGGGTTAAAAAAAAAAAAAAAAAAAAAAAGGCCTGGGAGAGATCACTAGATTACTCAAACATGCATGGATGACATTTAAAACCTCTTCAGTCAGGTTTTTAATGAGGGAATGACATGATAACATGGTAGAGAGCTCCAAAATTTAATTCCACCCTTTGGAACATGGCAATAACCTCTCCATGGAAACAAGCAGGTGGCAGACTCTCCACCTGAAATGTTACATAGTGCACCTTTAAATTATACAAAGGAAGAGTGGGTTTTAATCAGAAAATGGTAAATGCAACTTATCGCTACCCATAAACAAGATAATTCTTCCACCTCTTTACGTCTAGTTTCATATTTTTAATAAACGACTCACAATTTTCTGCTCTTACATAATAATAACTCATAAGTGTCCCTGTGGTGTCAGACAAGTGTTAGCTGTGCGTGATCCATCTGTTTCTCTATGGGACGTTTCTCTATTCCTCCTCCAATCTCAGCGCCTACCGGATCCGTCCCACTCCAGCACATTACCCAGGAGGCCGCGGGGGACCATATACAGTGAAAGCATTCGTCCAGTGAGCGTGATTATGATGTATGTTGCCTATGTAGTGTGTAGTGTGTGTACCTGGAAGTAGAGGTCAGTAATGAGGGAGTAGCATCCCAGATTTATGGTGATTGGAAAGTATTGATTCTCTAATCCATTGGGCATGACATCCATTGACAATTCAAACAAACATTAAAACCAAATAGGAAACATGGGTGTACTAGTTAGTTTAAAGAGCCTATACTATAACACTATTTTCTGATCTATGTTATAATGTTGTTTCCTCATCACAAACAGACCTGGAGTTGTGTTTTGTTTCATTTACACATGTTTAACACAAACTTTGTATATTTAGGCTGAGTTTTTCTCTCAAACTGAAAACACTTTGTTCCACCGTGTGATGTCATGTGGCAATACTGGATGTTCTCCACTGTGTTCATAAACTCCATACACCTTCACTAGAATCATTTGGAGAATTTCAGCCCCAGAATTGCCGATCACGACTGAACTAAAGATAACAGGAAGTTGTTAAAACTACTGCTTCATAAGGTCGAACAGAGCATTTTGAGGTTTGAAGATATAGTCTTTATTAGACAGTAGCTCAGTTGGTAGAGGGTTTGTCCACTGATCCAAAGGGTGGCAGTTCAAATCCCACTCTTGACATAAACATCATTAGTTGAGCAGTCAGATCCACTGATCCCAAGGTTGGTGATGTAATTCCAGCTCCCACAGATGAATGCTGTTGTTGTGTCCTTGGGCAAGACACTTAATCCACCACACACCCAGTGTATGGGTTCACTAATAGGTGAGTGGTTCCTTGCTTTGAGGATCTTGACGGTGTAAAAGCACTATATGTGACCCTTTACTAATAATAAAGTGTTACTCAAACGTGTGAGTGAAACAAACACTGCAACTCCAGGTATGTGTTTGATGAGGTAACAGCATTACAACATGGGTTAAAGCTTGCAAGAGTCAATTTTGTGTAATATAGGACCTTTAAAGTTCTATATTATTGCACATTATTTATGACATTGCATGAAGATTAAAGGACACACACTAAGCAAAACTGACTTTTGTATAATGTTGAACAAAAAATACCAAATACAGAGCTGGGATTGTTAGACCCTTGTTCGTGATTATAGTCGTGTCACTATAAAAGGCCTTGTACCAGATTTTTCCCATGTATTTGAGCAAAATTTGTCTTGCCCCAGTACAGACATATTGTATAAGCAGGTCTTGCGGTCAAAATAAGTCAGCTGTGTACTGTCTATAGCTAGTTAGAAAGCATTTTATTGTCAGACAATCAGGGAGTGCACGTTAACATGCTAGTTGTTGTTAGCTTTACCGACATGGCAAGATTTGTAAAAAGTAATAATTTGGATGCCCAGAATGCATAAGGTAAGTGAGGAATAACTTTGGACCATTGCAAACTTTTTTTAAATGAACTAGTTCTGTTTTTAATCACTGAATTTGTTTGTTGACATGCATGTAATACTGTACATCACAAACCCAGAGATCCATCACAGGACTCTTTCTGTGCATTTCCACGCTAATATTGTGCTCACTACAAACACATGGGTATATTAGCATGATGGCAAAATGGATTTCACAGGCTTTTTTCATCGTTCATGTCTATTGCTGTCAGCAGAGGGAGATTTAACACAAATCTAATTGAGAAAGGGAGTATTTTACTTCTAAGGGGTGTTAACTGCAAACACACTTTTAGATCACCATGTTACCTTTTATTGTGTTGAAAATGCTATATTCACCAAAACAATGTATTAACATGTTTTATAAGTTTCACTTTCATTTTTGGTACTCTGACATCCCGCTAATAAAACTGCTGCACATCGCATCAGGTTTGTGAAGTTGTTGTGTACAATTTTTTGTCATGTTTTTGTATATTTATGGAGGATTGCCACATGGAGGACGTAGGCTGATCTTACAGGAGGATCTGAAAAAGGCCCGGGAGAGATCGCAAAATTACTCAAACATCTAAAACCTCTTCAGGCATGTTTTTGATGAGCAAACGTTATAACATTGTTGAAAGCTCAATTTTGTTTAATAAAATACAAATGTGACCAAAGCGTGTTTACAAGCCCCAGAAACAAAAATAAAGCTACTTTGAATTGAAATGATGCATGTGTGTGTAGAACAAGTCACACAAACCCCTTTATGATAAACTGCTTTTATAATAGCTACTCTACAACTATTTAGCCTTAATAAAGCATGAGGAGAGACAGTTTAATTAAGGATTATTCAGGTACTGTAACTAGCCTACTTAATTAAAGGGTTAGGGTACAGTAGATACAGTAGTTGGTAGCTACCGCAGACTGTATAAATAAGTGGACAAAGTGAGTGTGACGTCACCCAGAGCATTCATCTCCAGTCAAATGAAGCTCATTGGGGCTAAACTAAACTAAAGAACCAATCCGGAGAGAGACTGTTGAAGGTAACATCCCCTCCCACCCTCGCCGCTGGTTTTTCTGTTTTTAATGTTCATAACTTGATTCACAGACAAAATGGTGAAATAAAAACAACAGGATCATGTAGAGCGACTTAATGCGAACATTTTAAGACCAAAATGATAAGGCTCACTGTAGACAGAGTTACAGAGAGAGGGGGGACAATCTTTCTTTTTTCTTTTCTTTTTCTTTTTTATTGTGATATTAGAGACAATACAAAATAAAAAAAAAGACGTGAGACATTGTGTGTGTGTGGGGGGGGGGGTGTCGGGGGTGTGCGTGTGTGTGGGTAGGTAAGTAATAAAATAGAAAAAAGAAAATGAAGGAAATAAGAGGGAAAAGGCAGAACATTAAAAAAGAGAGAGACAGGTTAAGTAATTTAGTGAGGTTTCAATTTTTTATTTATTTATTTGTTTTTTCTTTTTTGTTAAATAAGGTCAGTACAGTCAAGGGCAGCGAGCCTTCATCCTGGTCACACCTTGACCTTGAAGGGGGTGCTGACCAGGATGGCTCGATTATGAGGCAGCCCTTTGACCTGAAAGGGAGTTGGTTTGTCTCATCTGTCAAGCAGGCCAGGCAATTTATTCTTTTTTTTTTTTTCCCCTCCTTCCCTCCCTTTTCTCCTCTTCCTGTCTCCCTCTCCACTTGAAGTAAAAGAAAAAAAAGAAGAAAGAAAATTACTGATTCAGATAAGGGTGAGTTGTTTTCATAATATAATAACTGGTCATTTGAAATAATAATACATTACAAAAAATTTAAGAAAAAGTGAGAAGTTGATTGTGGTGTGGGTGACATGAGTAGTGAAGGGTGTGGGATAGATTTTATGTGGGTTGGTGTAGAATTTTTTTTATTCATTATTATCACAACAACATTTTGTATTGAATCAGTTGTAAATTTGTGGATGTCATGGTGTAAATGTTTTGGCAGATCTGAGACCAAGAGAAGGCATCGGGAGCAACTATCAGGTCCTGTTCCCATTTGGCCATGGTGAGATGAAGAGATGTATCCAATTTTGCGATTATTTGATGGGTTTTTGAGAGTTGTTTTTTTGTCTTTAGGTTTAGAAGATCAGCGTTACGTTGTGGAAGGTCCAGGTTTTAGCTGCATAAAACTGAAACGCTGATTCCCCATGTTTAGTCCTGACTCTAGGCACCAACAGGAGGCCGGTCGCTGAAGTCCTCAGAGTGTGAGATGGTTCGTATGGCACTAACATGTCAGAGATGTACTTTGGCGCTGGGCCATGGAGAGACTTCACAAGCAGAGCTGCTTTAAAGTCTTTTCTCTGAGCCACAGGAGCCAGTGCAGAGACCTGAGCACAGGACTTATGGGCTCGTACTTCCTGGTTCTAGTCAGGACCCAAATAGCAGCGTTCTGGATGTACTGTAGCTGTCTTAATGCTCGTTTGGAGAGGCCAGTGAGCAAGAAGGAATTGTTTGTCTGAAACCCATGAATAGACTTTTAAAAACTAACCAAAACACTAAAGTAGCTCCACGGATTACCACAAAATGAGGTATACCAATGACGGGCAAACTGTAAGACATTATGCTATTTATTCATTTACCTATCTCCCACTCTTACAGACATTAAATATACTGAAATCTTTTCCTGATACTAAAACATGAAGTTGGAGGACATGTTGAGAATCTACTCCTCTTCACCTGTGGTAGTGGTCGTAATGTACTGGCTGATGGTACTTCTCTGGATTCAGTTCAATGTTTCTCCCACGTCCACCCGTCCGCAGTCCTCCATCAGGCTGACACACTTTTAATCAATAGCACATGGAACCATAACTCAAGATGGCGACACAAACAGCTCCGGGAAGTCACCAAGTATGACAAAAGTGCACAACAACTCATACAGAACTAGTTCATTTTAAACGGTTTGAGGCGGTCCAAAATTATTCCAACTGCGATGAGTTTATATGCGCTTTTCACAACTCTAATATGACTTTTAGCTAAATAAAAATACCAGGATAATGTAGAGCGAGTTAATACGAACATTTTAAGACGAAAATGACGGCGTTACGGAGAGAGGGGCAAATTGGAGTAAGGGTTGTCTTCATCAACCCTGACCCTCTCTCTGACATTATGCCATCTCCTACCAACATGAACGTGAACTGAAGAATGATTTTAAAATGATCATTATGTCATTATGCATGTCAGGATCCTCTTGTTTTACCTTCTGCTGTTTTCCCTGTTGTCTCCCTCTCCCTTCTGTGTTGCCTGTCCTTTCACCTGGGTGTCGGCTTACCTGATCTGACAGCTGGCTCACCTGGATCCAGTGTCCCTCATTACTTCCTGGTTTTTCATCTCGTCCTTGTCAGTTTGTTGTGGATGCTACTCCTGCCACAAAACAAGTTAACTTTATACTACAATTGCTTCTTTTGTCCCAGGTGCCTCTTATGTGGGTGTAGAAGGTCCACGAAGTAGCATAATTTGACTAAAACTTAAGTAAGGCTTTGTATCTGACGTTTAGTTCCTTTAGTTCAGGAAAATGCACTTTGCAGATGCAGTGTGCTAATTGAAAAAATAAAAAACTATTCCAGACTGTTGAGTATCTGTTATGGTGCAACATTAGAGGGAGAAAAGGAAAGTCGTCAGAGCTAAACTGTTCAAGTTGCCTGCCTGCTAGCCAGCCCAACACCTACCTGCACCTCTGGACCCCCAGCCTGATAAACAGTTGTGTGCTGGTTTTGGGACCTAAGTAAAACCTTGACAATCATATATTTTAGTGGCCAAACCTCCTTGTCAAAGTCAGATCTCAGAAACTAAGCAGGGTTAGGGTGGGTTAGTACTTGGATGGGAGACAGCTTGAAATACTAGGTGCCAGTGTGCGGTGTGTGTTGGGGTGTGTGGAGGTGTGTGTTGTGTTTGGAGGAGCCGATGGTGCAGATTGGCAGCCTCGCTTCTGTCAGTCTACCCCAGGACAGCTGTGGCTACAATAGCACAAGTGTAGAGTGAACGAATAGTGCTCTGTAAAGCGTCTTTGAGTGTCTGTACCAATCAAATGCATTATTAATAACTTTTGCGTACAAACTTATACTGTCACTATTTCTTCACATGAATTACAGGGACAAAACAAAATGAAGAAGAGGACAAACTGCATCACTGAATGACATTTTTTCTTCAGATAATGCTCTTCTCTGAAACCAAATGACTCATGGTAAAGTGGATGAGACACTTCCTCCACGTAAGTTATAACAATCCAACTAAATGGCACTTTTCCATTATATACATCCATTAGGGCTTCACCATATTGGAACATTTTTCTGACGTGCATTATGGCTGTTAAGAACTGAGATATCGATATTTAGCAATAGTTATACTTTTTGGCTCTATGATTAAAGTGCATTTGACAGATTCATATTTTTTGGCAAGTCAAGTAGCAGTTTGTGGAAGAAAGTTGAGAAGAAAAGTACAAAATCGCAAAGTAGTGCTGAGTTCTAAAAAGGAGTACCTTTGTCTATGTCATCACGTCCATCTAAAACAGACAAGGAAGACATTTTTCTGACAGATTAAACATTCATTTAACAAACTAAAAAGTACTGTCATTTACCTATTAGTTTAATCATAAGTATTGTGCAATTTAGACCATTGTTTTGCCTTTGTTCACATAATGGTTGCTAGGTAACAGGTATCTGCTGCTCATGTCCAACCAGGAAGTAAAATCATAAACCACCAAAATTTGTATTTTTTTTTTCTTTAATATAATGATACTAACTGTGTTTCAGTGACATGTGTAGTCTAACCTGTCATAGTCACTTGAAGTTAAAATGAATTTTAAAAGTGGCATGCTTTAAATTACTAGTGAAACTGTTCAAATTAGTGATGGGACAGTATGCAGCTTTCTGGAGCTGGCATGTCTCCTGTATATTTCCATGGAAATACAAAAGTTAAAACCATACTTCAGAATATTTTCCATGCAGATGGATACGTTTTATGGTATACTATGGAAGATTATAGCCAAAGGAACAACATTTCATTGGAGACAAGTAGGAAAAGGCCCTCTTCCAGGCCAGATAAGAGTCAGGTTTGTGGAGATGCAAGTCCAATGTTTTCAGTGCAATAAATACAACCAAAATGACAATGCACGCTTTTACTTTAGTCTATTTTATGGTAAAAAGATTAAATGTACAGCGTCATGAAAATACTGAGGAAAAAAAATATAGGCCAAGGCAAAAGCATACTATATACGTGCCATTTTTTTTTTTTTTTACAACAACGTATCAAATCTTCACCTGGTTTATACTACCATCTAGTGGCTCAATTGGAGAACTACACTACAACTATTACTACACTATTGTCGTCTGAATGAGCTAATTGTTGATTTTGAGTCCTGATTTGGCACTAGCTGAGCATCTGTTATAGTCCTGCTTTAGAATTTTCTTTTTTTTTTTTTTTACTTAAAGTGCATCTGGCAAATTCACTGTATTTATTGCTTTTTCTACAAATAATCCCACTTCTTTTAAGTGAAATTTGAACACTTTTAAAAGTCCTTCTAGGAACTGATGTTGGGAATCAGCCCTGGCTATAAACACTGTGCACCACACATCAGATTACTGAATTGTTCATCTGTGTTTGTTGCATCTGTCCTTATTCAAATAAACAATAAAATAAAAGGAAATACCTCTATGTACATGATATTTGCTGCTCAATAAAATAAAAAAAACAAGCTCAAATAGAGTTTTAGTAAAATTTTATATATAATTGTGTTCGTTTGTTTTTTTTTTATTTTATGTGAAATCAATATTATGTGCACTTTAAGCATTATACTGACTGAAAGGCAGACACCAAACCACATTTTGTGATTTTTGTAAGCATCCAAATAGATTATTAAACAAATATAGTAAAAGTTGATATACAATACAATAAATATAAAGTGTATTACTGCTGAAATATGTATTTCTTTATTTATTACCTTTAAATAATAACCCCACTGTCTTTGATATAAAATGCCCTTTAGTTTGTGTTTTAGAGCCCTTATAGTCCATAAAAGTTTACGACTAAATCCAAATATGTCTATGGTTATGCCAACAGTCGACTCCTTCCTAAAATGTTTGCTTTGCTGTTTTACACAAGTTTAAATGTAGCTAGCCCCTTTAGTGTTTTATAAAAGTTGATATGGAATTCTGCTTTTACTGGAGTCTCATTTTGAGCAACATTTTTAATCAAGATTGGATGTGCTATGAAAGTGGGGCAAAAATCTTTAGGCGTGCTATGGGGGTGCATTGGCCATTCTAGGGGAAGCTAGCGCCCCCTCAAGCCCCCCTCTGGCACTGCCCATGAGCAGAGAGACATTCATGAAATTGAACTCACAATCCTTCTTGCAATACTGAAGCTACGCCTGGTTCAGTCATGGTTCTGATGTGGTTTAGGCCTGGTTTGGTTGTTGTTTTAGGTTTATTGTTATGTTTTGTATTGGTATGAGAGGTTAGATTCAATACCATAGTAAATCTTAGTAGCCTAAATATGTTTTGGGAGAGTGCATGGAATGGTGGCTGTGTTGTGTAGAGTCAAATAAAAAGGCCCCAGAGGAGGAAGTGGGTTTGTGTCCGTTTTTAGACTTCCTCTAAAATCAGGAAGTACATGGGTTTATGAATGAAAGTAAACCCACGTGGTGATATAGCCTCACCCAGGGCTTATGCTCTTTGAAAGGACTAAACTAGGACTGAACTGAGACTAAAACAGGACTGAACCAGAACTGAACTGGAAATAAAGCAGGACTAAACCAGAATTGAACTTGGTCTAAACCAGGACTAAACCTGAACTAAACCAGAACAAGAGCTAAAACAGGATTAAGCCAGGGCCAAACCAAAAGTGAACTAGGACTGAACCAAGTCTGCACCAGGTCTAAACCAGAACAGAACCAGGACTGATCGGAGCCTAAACCAGGACTGAACCAAGACTAAACCACGACTGAACCAAGTGTAAACCAGGACTGAACTAAGTTTAAAGCAGGACTGAACCAAGTCTAAACTATGACTGAACCAAGACTAAACCAGGACTGAACCTAGTCTAAATTATGACTGAACCGAGACTAAATGAGGACTGAACCAAGACTAAACCTTGACTGAATCAGGACTGAACCAGGACTAAACCAAAGGACAAAAAAAAACTACTAAACCCTTCTTTATCTAAACCATGACTTCTAACTCAACCAGAACCAGGTCTAAACCAAGACCAGGACTAAAATAGACTCAACTCAGCGCCAAAGAACAACAAGTCTGAGCATGCTCTAAAGGACTAAACTAAACCAGGACTATTTTTACTGCCCTGAATCCTGGTACAGATCTATATGTAAACGAGGTGACCAGTGGGATCAATAGTGACTAGCCAACTGCCAGGCAGCACATTCTGCCTAATGAGCACCATGGAGACTACGCTTTGTTAAAGCTCCAGTGCTTTGTTCAGCCTTTTGCTTTTCAACCTTACTCCTCTGTGGAAAGACAATGACAAAACAAAAATGCCACATCATGACATCAGCAAGTCGTTTTGAGCTACTGAGATGATGATGATGATAATAATAATAAAAATAATAATAATAATAATAATAATAATAATAATAATAATAATAATAATAATAATAATAATAATAATAACAATAATAATAGTAATAATAATAATAATAATAATAATAATAATAATAATAATAATAATAATAATAATAATAATAATAATAATAATAATAATAATAATAATAATAATAATAATGACAATATAATGCATTGGATTTATTTACCCCTCTTTTTTTCAGTCCTCTCAAACTGCCAATCTCACACAGTGTCTTGCCTATGGAGACAATGACACAGTTTCCACCAGAGCCCCTTGCGTTGGCAGCAGTCTCTCATCCAGAGCACTAACCAGGACTGGACTTGCTTAGCTTCTGAGATATGATGATGTAGTAGGACACTGACATGCAGGTATGGCTATAAAGTGGGTAGGATTACTGAAACATGGGCCTAGATGTGAATGAAACAAAACACAACTCCAGGTAAGTTTTATTGTGAACAGCATCAATGTAATGGGATATATTAAGTATCCTTTAACTAGTACTGGCTTTATGAAAATATGTTCAAATGCGCTATTCTCTTTTACTACCTCCACACCCACAATGTTCCACCTACTATTTGGTTTTAGATTGCTGTTTCTGATATAACTCATGTGTGATTTAGTCTGTGTTCACACTGCAGATAAGATGTGGATTTTTTTCCTATATGTGCCCTGGAGGTGAGTCTTTCATGTCAGTGTGAACAGTTGTGACCCAGGCCTCCTTCACATGTGGACATAAATCTGATTTGAACCTGATCTTGTGCAGTGTGAACACATTTATCTGACTTCTACAGCAAAGGATCGCTTAAGGTGCCAGATTTTTGAGGGATGCACCGATCTCATGCTGATATCTGATATAGGCGCTGATCCTGAAAAATTTGCTGGGGCAGATATTAGCTTCCAAATATCGATTTTGGCCATATCCTGGACATATAATTTGATGTAATAAGACGATTAAGTTGTTCTGTAGCTACTTGCGGGTTAAATAACAGCTACAGCAACACATTTAGATCAGTTTTGTCTTAAGTTAATTTAGTGTTAAGGAGATAAATGCTCTTTTCAGTCTCTGCACTGGTATGTTGATTTTGAGAATTGGCAGATACTTAAAGCCATAGTATCAAAATCAGTATCGGAGCTAAAAAACCTGGATCGGTACATCCCTAGATTTTTTTTTTCACTGGAAATTAACAGCTGTTGCACTGCCAGACAACAGTAGTGAAGCTAAAATGTGCATGCCTTATTTAATTATTTCTGATTACTGGGAGTATATTGAAAAATGGTGCTTGCTCATAGATCTAGACTAAACTAGTCTCATGAGACAACAGAACGACTCCTGGTCCAATCTTCTTCTGCACATCAGGACACTTCAGGGCTGACGGATTCACATCATAGACTGTATATATAAACGGACATAGCTAAGCGCTAACCGCCGAGTTCCAAATAGGAAGTGAGCATGGGCGCACTTCCGGCTCCATCGACTCTTGCTCTAATTCACTTTTCCTTCAACACCATCGCTATAATACCCACGTCGGAATTCCAAATGTGGAAATTGGCTCCAAATTTGCTGCCATAACTGTTGGGCTTGATGAGCTTCATTTGACTGGAACTGAAAGCTATGGGTGCCGTCACACTCACTTAGTCCACTTCCGTATACCGTCTATGGTTCACACATGAAAACTGATTTATATCTCATGTTAGTAGCTACACTATAAACTTGTAGGTATAGGCCTTAACAGCCATTCCTCATCAATTTTACTAACATTCAAAACTGACTGAGGCATGGAATCTGTTAAAAAAAAGTACTTTCAGGCTACAGATTATAGCTACATCTGCCACATTCTGTTTCTGACTGATGATTGCTGCATAATTATCTTGATACAAGATAAACCACAAATCTCTCCCCAGTCTACTGCAAGCAGGCAATAACATAGGCACTAGCCTAGATCATGGGCCTTTTTAAAATGATACAAACAGTCCAAAATGTGTATGATCTGGTTGGTGTAATATAGGCTATAATGGCTTATAAAAAAAAAGTTTTTGTCGCTGTGATCAAGAAAATTAGTCACAATTGGACTGATATCACAGTCGCAATTAGCAAAAGGGTGCAATTACTCACAAGGTAGCCTATAATACAATGTGCTCGGCATAGAAATAATGAGCTCTATATCAATGGCTCTTACCTACACTTTGTGAAGTCTTAGTCTGAAAGTGTTATGAAATGCATGTGATCCTTGCAGTGGCTGCTAATAAGCCTGGTCTTCTCTGAAATGTTTATACCGTGTTTAAAACATGCATTGCTAACCCTTGTGCTTTTTGCCTTGTGTGTCTCTACTTCCATTATAAACTCATGTTTTTCAGCCTATACATACTCTAAAAATCAAGGTAAAAATCATTTTTGGTGCAAATTTTCTTGAGAAAATCCAATGAGTTTTAGTAAAAATGATGTGACCCACCATGACCTCCACAGTCACACTATACATAGTACCGAATATCTCGTTGAGTTTCAATGATTGGGGTAAAAAACATAAATAATTTCAAGGAGTGTTTTTGTGACTTATACCTATAGAAAAACAGCCGATTTGTAAACAAAGCAATAAAAACAACAATTTTCTTCACAAAAAAAAAAAAAAAAAAAAAAAAAAAAAAGAATCTTTGATTGATTTTACAGCAGTTTAAAAAACGAAACATGATTTGTATGAAACGTTACGCAATTTTGCAAAATATTATCGCAGTTAGCCAACTGTAAGAAATTTTAACAGTCCTTGAGACCAGTGGTAAGCAAAATGTTACTTTGAAAAGTACCACTTAATTAACATATCAACATCAATAACGAACTACAGTATTTTTTTCCTTCTGGCTGCTGGTCCAAAATCAGAGTTGCCCACACGCTGTCAGCTGACTCCACCACCGCCGCCTCGTGCTCGTGGAGACAGTTGCCAGGGCAACACTCGGGCTGACGTCATCCCCGCAGTGGTTGCCATGGCCCTGCTGACGTCAAAGACCCTGGTGAGGCGCTTAGTAAACCCCGCGCCTTGGTTGCCTCGGATACGGGCGTAGGGGGAGGGGCGGGGTTCGGGGACGCTCTAAAACCCAGGCATTCCGTCCGGGGGCGGGTTTTAGCATCCTATGCCCCCCCTCTAAATCTTGAAAATTGTCCTGCGATAGAACACACATACAAAACAAATAAGAAAACACATTTAAACAGTACTTGAAGGCATTTGTAGAAGTTTAAATTGATATTTTTGATGCCAGACATAAGGTTATGTACAATTTGCTAGTAAATGAAGAGGCGACAGTTACTTCACATAGAGTCAACCAATCTAAACAATTAGGTTAAAGTTAAAACAAACAAAAAAATCTTACTGCTTGTAGCTTCTTTTTTTAATCACAAAATATGTTTGCATCATAAACTGTAGGCCTAATTGGCATAGCCTTCTATTTTCACATGGATTTTACAAGACTGGTGAATGAGGAACAAATACAACAGGATGTTATTTATAGGCCTACTCATATGATTTTCTTTCCATGTTGTTATGCAAATATATTACTATTTAGGCTGCAATTTCCTTGTCGGGTTGCTTGCTGTTTCCCAAATCTAAGGTCAAAGGGTTATGTTTAGCTGTGCAAGGTTTTTCTTCTGCACTCTTCTATTCAAAGGTTAATTTTATGGTGATTATTTATGTTTTTATTTGTTTGTATTGTGATTTTAATGTCTTTTTTATTGCTTTGTCACATTTTTGAAATATTGACCATTTGTGTCTGTATAATCCCTTCAGTTGTCCAGGTATGATCCATAGTAAAAGAGAAATTCAAATCTATCAACTGGATAAAAAGTTGTAGGAGTGAAATATTGCCCATGTGTCTATATTATATGCAAGTAGGCTACTTTGTGCCTGTCATGTAATATTGCCTAAATATATTTAGTCTAACTCTCAAAAGCACTCAAGGACACCCATGCAAAGGCAGCTATATAAAATGTGTGTGTCATTGCCCTTATTGTTGTTATCAGGACAGTTGATCCTGGAAAACTGAACCCAATTGAATCATTCAGTGACCCAAAACAAATATCCAAACACTGTCTCTTTCTACTCAGATCTTACCCACATAACCCAGTTCATAACCTTCCTTAACAATAATCCGATTTCTACTCCTAAACCACTTTGATGTATACATTAATTAATTTAATGTCAAAATCTTAAGATACAGGCCTACATAAGAGTATCCATAGCAACGTCCTCAGTAGCCACATCCACCCGGGCGAAATGCCTGGGCTGCAGCGAGTCCCGCGGGATTTCGGAGGAAGCGGAAGTGTCCGAGGAGCAGCGGGCGGAGGAAGTGGTACAGCCCTGAATACCCCGAGCCAGCCAGCGGAGCAGAGCGAGCAGCGGAGGACGACTGGATCAATCTCCCATCGTTCACAGCAGAGATCGCGAACGCTTCGACGCTCTAAATGTAAGTGCAATCGTAGTTTATGTCAAAGATCGTGTTTTAGATATGCCGGGGCTGGGTTTGGATGGGCGAGGTGTGGGTTAGCGGCGATGGTTTGGCCCCGCGTTCTCATCCACTGCAGCAGCGGACGGACGGATGGATGGCGGTGGAGGTGCCCATTGTGGTTAAGGGCTGGGTGGATGCATAGGAGGATTTAGGGCGAGTCTGGTGCTGCGGCAGTGTGACCCAGAACCTACTTTGCATCGGTTACAGCGATTATTCATGGTTGTAATTCACACCTCGTTCATTTAAAAGGCCCGAACTAATCCGATGCCATGCGCGATGACAGGCGGTTCGCGTAAAGAGGGCAGGGAGCAGTCAAGTTAGGCCATTTTGACAGCTTGGAATTTACGCTGCATTATTTTATCCGGGGTATTTCACTTAGTTTGTCATTAAGGGTACACGCAATCGATACTTCCAAGCTATATCAAAATACACAACCTATTTTAAAGATGCGATTTTACGCTGAATTAACGCCATTATTGTAGAATTACACCAGTACTGCCCAAATTGCAAATTTACGAAGATCCTTGGAAGAAAATGTTTAGTAGTGAAGATCTACCATCAGTTTTCCGTGTAGTTCATGTTTTTATAGCAATTTGTTGTTTGCTTTAAACATAACGGGCCCAAATACAAGTGCACTGCATTGTCTATGGACGCGCTGCTGCTCTAAAATCTACTGTAACGTGTCCATTTCTGTACAATATCAATCATTAACACGCTATATGTCAATAATTACCACTTTGCCTTCATTAAAATGGAATAGTCGAAATATTTGGGTTGGTTATTTGTAGCGGTAGGATGATGTCGGTTGTCCTTAGCTGGGCTCTGTCATGGCGGAGATGGAAGCTAACAGACCCTCCCCATTTCCCGATCGCTTCCTTTACATCAATCCTCGGTTTTGGTGCTCTGTAATGTCATTTTTCGACGGTAACTAGTGTGTATCTTATTCAGTGCAACCGGGAGTGCGGATTTTAACATTTTTCCCTGCGTTTTAGTCAATTTTCGCGTGTACATTTTGTCGAACTGGGTCAGATCCTGTTAGCATTAGCGGTTAGCATCAAAGTAAATCATATAAATCCAATGGCCCGTGCTCGATTCTGCCTCCCCCGTCGAGATATGAATCCCTAAAGAGAAACCTATCATATATTAACTATGTTTTGTGTCAAACTTTTACGCTTGCTTCGTTAAAATGAAGGTAAATATTTTAAAGGGCTGTAAAGGCAGGTGGTTTACGGTTAATAGGTGCAAACGGGGTTCAGCGCTCGGCAGGAGGAGAGGGAGGAGGGAGGGGTGGCTGGGCTTTGGTTTGACAGCGGTCGTTGGGAGTAGCATTAGCATTAGCCCTGGCTAATAAGCGGTGTGTGTATGTGTGTTACAAAGCCCCGCGGGGTAATGAGAGGGGACGGGGAGGCGGAGAGGGCTGTAATCTCGGCCGGGGAAAGTGCACCTGTTCCCCCTAGCCCCAAGGCGACTTCAGGTGCTTCGACAAAAAAATAAATAAAAAAAAAGGGTGAAAATAGGGGCGGCTAAAACGGCGTACCCTACGCTGTTAAAATGGTGTCTAGCCATTTGGGCTTGTCCTAAACTCGAACTTCAATCACAATTTATTCACGAATTTCAGAGAAGGGGGAAAAAACACGAAATTATATTAGTTTGAAATGTTTATTCGGTGTTTTGTGGCTCTTTTATTGCTTCGTTAATGCCACCATACATATGTAAATGGGGGGTTTGCGGATGCTAAATGCTAAGTGAAAGCTTGGCTCAAAGCTGTTCAGGATGTTACCATGGTAGCACAGCGTGAGCACTACAGTAGCGTCAATAATTTCCTAAAAGCTCATTCAACTTTTGTTCTCCACGTACATGTTGTAGGCCTATGCTTTTTAGTGATGGTGATACATATATTAATAATACATCCGTAACTAGGTCCAATTCTATTAGAGCCTATAGAGTAATTGGTTTCTATAAGATGGAATCATTAATTACAATTATGGCCTACTAACAATTGATCCTGTCTCTCTACAGATATCGATTGCTGTTTCGGTAGGATATAGGCATCCATAAAACTTGATGGGTTTGATAAGTCTGGTCATTTGCTACTGTTACGAACTGTACACAAAGCAGACTTGCATAGAGATTTCACATAGGCTACACACCCATTTAATTGTCTTGGCGCCTAAGGTTGCACATGGTTGTTATTTGTCTAGTGCAAGCAGCTGTTAAACCTTAGAGCAAATAAAGTCCACGGTGATAA
Source organism: Periophthalmus magnuspinnatus (assembly GCF_009829125.3). Lineage (NCBI taxonomy): Eukaryota > Metazoa > Chordata > Actinopteri > Gobiiformes > Gobiidae > Periophthalmus > Periophthalmus magnuspinnatus. The sequence goes on from NC_047130.1 coordinate 10,259,208, forward strand.
TTGGTTCATTTCTGTCAAATTGAACAGAGCAGCTACTTTCTAAATTTAAATAGTTCCACTATGCCCATGCAAATGATTAACAATAGTAACAAGCCAACAAGAGTTCGGTGTAGTGGAGGTGATAGTTGTACTGTAGTAGTAGTAGGGCCCGAACTATGATTATTTAGTAGCCCATTAGTCAGTGGCTATATGTTTCCATATGATTTTATGGAATAGTTCCTTTGAGATGTTTGTTAAATTTTAAACTTTGACTGAAAAACTCTTGATAGAAGATATAGAGGACATTTCATCAAAACAACAAAATATGTGCTAAACCCTTTTTTTTCCTAGTGCATGCCATGTGATCCTTATTATTGATTAAATTAGTCATTGATTTTTATCTATAATCAGTTACTCATGATTAAACCAATTAGTCATTGCAGCTTTAAATAAACTACACACTAGGGTTGTCAAAAGTATTGAAAATCAGATACTAGTCTATACTAAGCCTAATATCAAAACCAGATACTGATTTCATCAAGTGTTGATACTGCAAAAAATTACTAACGGGGCAAAATTTGAGCATTCCTGATCAGCTTTAGTGTGAGATTTTATCAGAACGAATGTAAGAACTCATGTTAAGATAAAGAAAGTACTTTTTTTTTTTTTTTTTAGTAACAGAATGTAATTTTTATAGATAAGAGTATTGTTTATCTTCATTGTAGTATCATAATCTGTATTGAATTCGACTTAGTATTGCAATTGTTTGAGTTTTAGTATAGGGACAATGCTACATACAAAGGGTCAATTTACAATGTTATAAAATTTGAAATCATAAAGTACATTTCGACATAGATTATTTTACAAACCTGGTGTTGGCCCAACACCTAAAACATTACAAAGAAATGTTGGAAAGGAAATTGTGTTTTATCTGTGTCCTGAAGGATATTAAAGATGATATCTCGCATGACAATAGGTGTGATTCATCAGCCGTTTCTATGTACATTTGTTTGTCCCACTGTGGTCCTTCAAAACAGATGAATAGTAGCACGAAAGCCATTACTCAATCAAATAGAATCGGGATTTCTTGCAACCAATAATTTAAAGCAATACTTAAGTAAAGAAAATTCAGCTCAAAAGTACAGTGACAGTATAGCAAACTTTCAAATTAAAATGCATCTGAATACATTTTGGTAAATCATGTCAAAATTATAAGTATGTACTCCAGCTTGGTAACAAATTAGGTTTTTAGAATTCAAGGTTTAGTAATGTATCAACAAATGTTTGGAACAAAATGCTAATTGCTTAAATTAGACATATTCTGCAAACTTTTCAGAGCTTTTAGCCATGTTATAGGTGTTTCCCCTCCCCTTTTACTCACCCAAAGTTGTATTTGGAGTGATTCATGCCTGTTTGGGCAATCTTTAATCTCTTATTTTTAAAACGCCCTTTTTCCGATTAACTCCCATTTACACCATCACCGGCATACACCCACTGCTCTGTACTTACTTTGTTTTCCAATTTTATTTTCTTAATTGATGATATGCGTAGGAGTTGGTAGTGTCGTGTTGTCATTTTGATAAAAAAAAAAAAAAAAAATCCACTACTCGCTAATGTGATCTGCTATCCACCTGAGGACTTTTCAGATGAATATTTAGATTTAAAAAATCCAAATTATAACATAATGATCCATGGGTATTGTATATTATAACTGTATAGCAGACACAAGGACAATATGTCTTCTTTAAAATGTGACTGCCAGGATTGGATTTATTGATTTTCCTGGTCACACAAACATTTGTGGTGCTCACTGACAACAAATTTAGCTAAACTCTGAATCCTTATCTTGTGTTATATCTTAAAATTGGATAACATGGCAGTTTGAAATGTAATAAATTAGCCAATGCTTTAGGGCTGTTTTAACTAATTGCTTCGTTTACTGATAAATTATTTTCAGTTTGGGATACGCTCCAAGTGAACAGAAGCTTGGAAGAGTCATACTCATTTGACAAAGCGATGCCACATTTTCAAAGGCTATTGATTCAAAACCAAGTAAAAGTACATTTAAAATTAGAAAAATCTATTGAAAAATTTGATGCAGCATTAGACCATTTGTTGGCTGTAAAATACTATCACATCTACTTGTTCTTTTTCTGCTTTTCCTATCACAACTATAATGCTAGCAGTACTGTTGACTCCTACATGAACTCATTTTACTACCTCAAAATGCACTATATTACATAAATTAATAGTGCACATTTCTTCCTTTTTAAGTTATTGATGATTTGGTTTATTCCTACTTCCTCCCACTGTCACCCTGGCCTATACCGGCCATTTTGGTTTCAATACTATGGCAAGTATTGTGATATTAATCCAATATTGATTTTTTTATATTTAAATGAGTTAAAATTCCTCTAATATAAAGAATTTTACGTTTTGCATATATGTTATTACTTTAGCTTTACACCAGCTGATCTGATTTTTTTTTTTTTTTTTTTACTGAGAACTTATACTTTTTTAGGGTCTTGTTTGATTCAATATATTCAAATTCTAGTCGCCCATCACTACTGGGTTAGTCTGTATTTTGCACTTCTGGTTTAAATAATTTTAGATTGGGTTTAATCTCAAGTTTATATTTAGTCACTTTTAGACATTATTTGGATCTGATTTTGTCCAAGTTTAGTTTTATTTATCCCTGGTTGTTGTCCTGTTTGGTCCTGGTTTAGTCCTTTATTCTTTTCTGCCACTTCAGACCAATTTGAGATCGGCTTTGGTTTGGTTTACTTGCAGGTTTATAGTGACGTTTTATGTAGATATGTTTTTTTTCTATGGCCGATGCCGATACTGACTGCACCAATATTTTTGGGTCAATATGTTGGGACAATTTTGATTCTTTTCTCCAAATTATGTAATTTAAACTCCCCCCAAGCCCCTTTTTTTATTTTTACCACAAACGTATAAGAGAACTGTGTAGTCACGTTTTGTGCAGCTGTCTCTTTGTATTAAAGTGTTAATGTAAAGCTTTGTGTGTATTTTCTAGGCAGCAGACTGACCTAAGTAAAATATCGGACCATACTGGAGATTTAAGGTCGATAGCCGATACGCTAAAAAGTCCAAACGTCCTATCTCTACTTCAAATGGCATCTTTGTTTGCACGTTTAGTAACTAAACGTGCTTTATCTCCCTGCACTGTGACAGCTTGGTAAAGAAAGTGCTGCGAGGAGGAGTCAAATCCAGGGCCACGGTAGGACTCCAGTATGTAGGGTAGCATTCTGTAAGTGTGTCATCCTGCTCTGCTCAGGCTGTTCGGGGTGAGGGGACAGGATAAAACTGGCTCCAATGGTGACTTTGGAGAACACGGTGAATACGAACTGCAAAAAAAGCACTGATGATTAGATTGTACAAGCAATAGCTCAAATGGGATTAGAACAACGCAATACCATAAAAAGGTAGAATAAATACTGTACGCCTGCTTGAATGTGTTTCCTGTTCTCCTACCACTGATCATCCACTCAATTTACCAGACAGCCCCATGGCAGCTGTGGCTACAGAAAAAGCTTTTTTTTTTTTTTTTTTTTAAATTACTATGACTACTTTTTTTCTATATTTGTAACACATCTATAACCCATTTGAGGTGTGCAAATTAAGTAGGCATGGTATGGGATTTCCCCATATACATCGGTATTCAGTGTTTCCCATAGATTTTGTTCAGACTATGGTAGTACAAATGCTTTCTATATTCATACTTTTCTTTCATACAGTTTATGGAGTTGGAATGTGGCTTATTGCCTGTAATTCATGTTTAAGCAGTCTTTTTCTACAGTTACTTTTTATGTTTTTATGACAATTCAAGGAGCAACAAACTGAGCACAGCACAGTCTTTGTGCCATTCTCAGTGTTGTCAGTGTGTCGGATTTTTTTCTTTTTGAGCAGCAAATTAGTGAAAATGATTTTATATCCCCATAAATCAATATTTTTACAAAAGCGATAGGTCAAAAGTTTACAATATTCCCCTTATTCCAGAAGTTGCCGTGAGCACTGCCATCATTATTGGGTTTGTATTATTTTGCATGAGGCTGCAAATCTTGACAGTAAATAAGTTCTATATGGACTACAGAGCCGTTTTAAAGCCCCCAGAGAATCTATGCAATGTTGACTTGTTGGTCACATGAACATAGAACATTTGACACAAATCACCACTACTTACTACTATATCATATTTTAGCAGCAAAACGTTTCAAATTCTCCATTGAAATGAAAAGAATTCCCGCTTAACCGGAAGTGCCACCACAAAGAAAGTGCAGTTGGGAGCATTTAGAGGTAAAAGTTGCCATTGCGGAATAAGATCAATAACTTAACATAAATTTGTTCTATACTGATTTTAAAAGTGTAATATCAGTATTGGCACAACACACGCTATTGGCCGTATTGGCTTAAAAAAAACAACAAAAAACATATCTGTTCATCCCTAGCACTGAGTTTGAAAAGTGCTTTATATAAATTGAATGTCATTTAAATTTTATATTAGCAATATTTTGTCTTACATTCAATAGTCAACTAAATAGTCAAACTATGTCTAATGTTACCAATGCCATGCATAAAGTTACGCTCATTATGTTGATAGCTGTACAATAAGCTGCTCCCGTTGAGGGTCTAAAATAGATGGTGTCTCTTCCCTGTTCTGTGCAGAATACCTAAACAATTCCACCCAAAACCTGTCCAAATCCCGCTAAGACCCACTCAAACCCCAGTTAAAACCAGTTCAGATCCTCACTAAGACCAGTTCAAACACTACCCCTGTCTGCTCTCTGTGCATCAAAAGAAAATCATACACTTTACTGTACCTTTTTGTGTTTCATTAAAAAGTAAAAACAAAAAAGATTTATTAATATTTTTGGCAATACCTCCCCTTGGACCATTGACGCCTCTCTACTTGGGTTGTCAGAAGTATCGAAAATCGGATACTAATCGATGCTAAAACTAGTATCAGCTTTAGAATGATCTTGAGCTATATCAGGACAAGTATAAGAACACATAGACTAGTATACTCCCATGGACCAATATGGAACCTACCTGAACAACTGAGGGATTACACAGATATAAGATCACATGGGAACATAAAAGAAAGTACTATTGTTGTCTAAAGAAAGATTGTTTTTTATATGCACATTTCAATTCAACCATTCCATTCAACGAAACTGTCATATGAATATGTGACCTTATTTTTCTCATTTACAAAAACATCAAGTGCCTTACATAACACACACTTTCAGCTCATGAATACTAAATACAAGCTTAAAACGTTGAACTCAGTGGTTCTCAAACTATGGTGCACTGAGCCACATCTGGTAGTATACATAGGTTATAGGTTAGGTTAAATCCTGCTTTAGTCCTTGTTTCAATATGAATTACACTTGGTTTAGCCCTATAGTTCAGACCAGGTTATAATTCTAGACTGGTTCATAAGGGAGTGGCTTTTAATGTTGTCACGATACTAATAGAATGTGATTTTCAACATTAAATCGTAGTACTTTCTATCACCATGTGGCCTTATCTATGTGTAATACTTCAGTCTACCAGGGAGGGTCCATTTGGTCTTGTACTTGTTCTGATACAGCTCCAGATCATTCTAAAGCTATTCAAGAAAGGTTAATTTCTGTCCTGTGAATGTGACCTTTTAGAATTGATACCTGCTCAAATGAGTATCTAGGATCTATAACCATGAGGTTGACTCTCTAGTTCCTGCTGCCATTGTATACACTCACCATAGATTGTGTGGTTGGAGGTGGTCAAAGAGGCCATTTTGGCAGCCATGTTTTTGTCAGTCAACCCTAGGGCAGCTGTAGCAAGAGTTGACCCTGGTTTTGTCCAGGTTTAGATCTGATTTTTGTCCTGTAATTATCTTAGTTTGCTGGGTTATCTTTACATTGGCTGTTGTGGTAACCACAATATTGCAATACTGCAATATGATCAATCACATCACACAAGGGCTGAAGTGACCGCAGTAACTGCATTTTAATGAGGTTCCATGCACATGTCCGGTGTAATTTTACCCTTCAGCTATGAACCATTTCATGTTTATATGGCTTTAGGCTGTGGAGATGCTGGGAATATGCTTCAGAGGACAGGGATGAGAGAGGAAAAGGTGCCTTTGCCCCCTTAAGAAAAGCCATGTCGGTGCTAAAGCTAAACACTAGTATGTCCCTTCAGTCAGATGGCTCAAGTTTTGAGTAGACGGGGGTTTACCATCAGTGTACGGGCTTTACACGTTACTTACCGGAGGAGCGGCAGACTTGAATGCCAATCCACTCATCGGGTAGCCCTAAAACCACGAGAAGTTTGGCTCATCATACGATAACCTGAGCTCAGCCCACGGAGCCGTCAATTGTTCACAACCTCCCACATGAGTTTAGTGCAGAACAGTGTTATAACAAAATAATATATCCTTGTAACTTGTCTCAGAAGTGTCTTTTTCTGTCACGGGCATATGCGCGGGTCTGTCACTCATGCCCGACTATTGTTTTATATCACCATTTTTCATGGACAACCCCAATTTACATGTATTATTATGGGCCTATGTGCTATACCACATATGCTCCATACACCACACCACGGTGCAGAGGCATGTAAAGTTATCTCAACAAAAATAATTTAAACATGACAGCCCTATTATTTAGTCCTAATTTAGAATTGGTTTAGGTCTGTTTTAATTCTTGATTGGTGCTGGATTGTGCTAAGTCCTAGTTTAGACCTGGGTTAATCGTGATTAGTGTCCTTAAATAAATGAATAAATAAATCATTTCCAGTATCACTAACGGCTGGTATTGACCAATTTTGCCGATATTGGTAACTGAAAAGTTAATTTGCTCTTTACTTCAACTTAAGATAAATTTATGGACCTCGTGATCTGCTGAAAAAAATCCATATTGGCCCATCCCTAGGCTCCTCATGAAATAGTAGGACTGGGCAATGATAAAATAAAATGTCACATTTATTTTCCTCTCTTGATCATGAGTTTAAATATTTTTTGCTTATCTTTCAATATTAATTTCCTGAAAATAAACAGCATATATTTTTAATCATAGTCAACACAATATTTAAAATTCTTCCCCAAAAATCTGAATTCTGAAATCTCATACGCTCCATTAAAAAAGACCCAAGCTGATCAAAGAAAATTTGAGATGACTGAATCTCTATTTAAAATGTGATTAATTCTACGGCTCTCAAATCTACTTGTAAATTCTCATTATTTCTCTAAATGTGTTTAAAATCCTTGCTCAGTTTTAGTGGAATAGGCTACAGTGTGGTTGGACAGACCTGCTCCTCTGTTCTGGCCCCCGGGGTTCCAACTCCAGATGAATTTGTGAGCTTTTAACTAGGACACTGCCTGGACTCATTTAGCTCCTGCACGCCCCACTAAAGACACAGCAAAACCCAGCACTGACGCCAACGTACAGCGCTTTTACATTAAGATGGGTCATAAATAATACAGTGGAATGCAGACAGACCAAAACCAGGAAAACAGCTTGTATTTAGATGTTTCATATGCAACATTATGCAATTCTGAGAATACCATGGATTAATTATGCTAAAAGTGATGCATATTTTATTTAGGACATGTTATACAAAATAAACCATTTTCTTAACCATCTTAACATTCCCTCATCAAAAACATGCCTGGAGTTGTATTTTGCTTGATTCTTGTAAAGTCATAAATCATCATTTTGAGCATTTCTGATGTCAAATTGCGTTCCTTACAATTTTGCTTATATTCACATGTCAGTCTCGTTGTTTTTTCATGGTTCATTCCCAATGTTGCCAGTAGATAGTAGGCTAACACCAAATAAACCAATAATCGCAATAGTCAACTCCAAAAATATGCTAGGGCTATGCAATCAGCTTTCAACTGAATTGAAATCCAGTTTAAAAAAATGTTAAAGGAAATATCAGAATGTACTGCATTTTTTCACACAACTACCTCTATTTTATATATCCATCCGGATTTTTCCTTTGACGCATCGAATAACTGACTGGGAAAATCCCCGCAGCACCTGCACTCTGTTTCATCATCTTCGAGGGACAACGTAAGCAGATTACCGTAATGACAGTAAAATATTTAAAGAGCCCCATGCCTCTGCTTTGAGATGCTGTTTGAATTTACATGAAGCACAATTGGCTGCGGACTTACAGTAATGGAAACTCCGCAACCGCGCTCTATCGGCGACGATAGCATCCGCCACAATAGGATTAATGGAGATATCTACAAGCCTATCCTTTGGCAGCAGAAACATGTGGTGTGAGGTAGAGTGCAAATATTGGAAGAATAGATTTGACTTTTTGTGCGTTTTAACAAGAAAAAAATTAAATTAAATAAAAAATTGTAATCAATATTGCAGTGTGTGTGTTGGTTTAGCACATTAGCCTAACATTAGCAAAGCGATAATGTATTCAACAGGCCATACTGGGTTGCATTAGCAGCTAGTTCTGATGTAATTTGTAACAGTTTTCCCTTCTTCCCACAGCGGCAAGATGGATAAGAGCGACCTGGTTCAGAAGGCCAAGCTGGCGGAGCAGGCCGAGCGTTACGACGACATGGCGGCGGCGATGAAGGCCGTGACCGAACAGAACAGCGAGTTGAGCAATGAGGAGCGCAACCTGCTGTCTGTCGCCTACAAGAACGTGGTACGTACTGATCGAGTGTACATGGGGGAGAGGGGGATTTGGGTAAAAAGAAGTTTAAATGTTTAGGCCCAATAGATGCATCAGTTAGAAACCAAAGGTTAAAGGTGCACTATGTAACTTTTCTGATTTGAAGTCTGCCACCTGCTTGTCTCAAAGTAGCTATTCCCTGACTCTGTGGCACTGGCAGTGCCAGTATCCCATTGAGTTATCACATGTGTAACGCATATAAAAAATTGGCTGATATGGATATTGATCAAAAATTTACTTTACAATGTATTTATTTGGAATATAAAATCAGTTTTTACATGTTTATGTATATATACCGTCATATCACACACAGGGGCACACACAGAATGGAGCAGCAAAAAAAAATATTTTGAATATTGACACTGAATATTGTCATCGTCTGATACCGATATGGGAGAATCGTATCTATTGGCCGATAACAATATATTGCCCATCCTTAATAACAAAATGTGATACTGAGCAGCCATGTGGCCGTGTATCTCATGTGGGCCCTAGAGTCAAAGGGAAGCTTTCAATCTGTTTGATTTCTAGATTTCCAAATACATGGTTTTGTTTTAGGTGGTGCTATTGAATATATTGTCTTATTATGTGATGTGAGCAGATGGAGAGAGGAATGGCCCTAAGTATGTACCGTAAGTGTAAAACGTGCACTGCTGTTTGTCTGTTGTACTGGTGATGGGATGGTGCTATTGACACATGGGTTTATAAAGGACTATCGTAAGATTTTGTCCAGTTTAATGTGTAAAAATATTTGTTTGTGTGGTGTCTACTTTAGGGACTCTTTCTCACTGAGGAAACCATGAACATGATTTTGTTGGAGCTGAATTTGAGTTGAAAAATGTTCTTGGGGGAAAAAATGTCTTACTTTGTCATTAAATGTGGGTTCATGGGAAATGTTTTTCAAACTATTATTTGTGTAAAATTTTCATCTCATCAGCAGATCATCTCACAGGTGAGATGATCTGTCTAATCTACAGACTGGCCTCAAAAAGCTGGCTTGTCTAAAAGACAAGCCAGACATATTTATTCAATATTTTAATAACAAGCACACGCCATATTCACTTGATTAACATCATATTATGAGATGATATAGTGATAGTGCTAGATCAACCCAACCAAATCCTAACCTTAACCGTTTCCTAATCCTAATTTAACTATAACCTAATTTATAACTCTGCTACAGTTGGTCATTAAAAGGAAAACGGTATAGGACAGCCCCCCTGAACTTGACTTGTTAGTTAATCTAATAACAAACTGCACATGTTTAGCACATGCACAGAGCACCAGATCTACTGGACTGAACATTAACACAAATGTTATGTTAATGGAGTCAACCATCTATATCTATCTATATATCTTATATAGATATATCTATATATAAATTTAAATGTATTTATTTTTAAATAAGACGGATAATGTTTATTTGTCCTACAAAAACAGTGGTAGAATAAAAAGTAGGTAAAATAGGTAAGATTAATGAACCATTTAAAATATACTTGTATAAGTATTAAATAAAGTAATATGGAACAAATACATTTGTTGTTTTTTTTTTAAATGCATTTGAACTTTTGCCATAGTAGGCCAATACGAGCTTACATGGTTATTCTTCACAGCAGGTAGTACAATATAATTTACATCACTCTTGAAACACACTGCAAGTCTCACTAACAGCATGTCCTTCCTCATATATCAGTATTGTGGTGTTGTAAAGTGTGGTTGTGTTGCCAGGTTGGCGCGCGCCGCTCGTCCTGGCGTGTCATCTCCAGTATCGAGGGGAAGGCCGACTCCGGGAACGAGAAGAAGAAGCAGATGGCCCGTGACTACCGCATCAAGATCGAGAAGGAGCTTGATGATATCTGCAAGGATGTGCTGGTAAATGCTTTCAAATTCTACTACAACTTTGGGCTGACAGTGGCTTGGTTAGTAGCACTTTCGTTCACTGATCCAAAGATTGCTGGTTTGAATCTTGCTTCTGGTATTGGTGAAGTTGAGAGGTCAGATCCACTGGACATTGGTGGTTGGTGATTTGATTTCAGCTCCAGGTGCATGCTGCAGTTGTGTCCTTGAGCAACACTCTTAATCCACCTAATGTGTACTGGTGTATGGATGGGTGAATAGATTCCTTGATGATGACTACTTTCAGTTTCCAAGATATAAATCATCATTTATCACATGGCTACAAAAAATTGTCAGGGCACTATAATTCAACAATGAGAATTTCATTCACTTGTATTTGATATAGCAACACAAATCTTTATGGTGTGATGTTTGTGCAAGTTTGAACACACCCACTTAATGTGAACTAGAACAGGACATAACTTGGACTAGAACAGGCCCAAACCAAGTCTACACTAGGACTAAACTGAGCTTAAACCAGAAGTATTTCAGGAATGTTTTGCAATTTCAGCATATAATCAAATTTGAATTCTCACAAATATACACAACAACTATTCAATTTTGCGCATAACTCCTGGAAGCATCTCTATACTGTCTCTGTGTCCTTGAGCAAGACACACCTCCAACCTCACATATATGAAAGTATTGATTTCAGAGAGGTTATAGACACAGAACGGCAGCCACTTCTGTTAGTCTGCCCCAGGACCTTTAGGACAGTTTTCTTAATATGGGTAATCTGGTGGTGAGAGATCAGTGCAGATGGAGTAAAGATGGAGGACACGTTAAAAGCAGAGTCTTGAGGAGTGACAGTGGGAGAGTATGACCTTGACCCATATGTGAGAACAGAAATAGATCTCATTATCTCCACTCTGCTGTTCATCGGGCTGTTGGAACGCTTTGTTTTAAGTAGTGCATTTTTTTATTCATTTAACATCACCAGTATTTTAGAAATGATTTAACACTAGGCTAATAAATGTAACACTAGGACTACATTAATAATCATCTACTCAATCAGATGCTTGTACTTGAATATGGACCAGTTATTACTGCTACTATTACTGCTAATACTGCCATTTTAGATAGTAATTAGTGTTAAAATATACTCTTATAACACTACTACTGCTATCACTGCTGTCACTACTATTACTTTTACTATTACACACAAGGAGGTTTGGTCCCTGCTATGTTAGTTAAGATAAGAATATATTTTTAATACTACTTATTATCAAACACTACTGCTGATATCACTGCTGTCACTACTATTACTACTACAACTACTACTATTACAGCTTCTGCTACTGATACTGCTACTACAAATACTACAGCTACATAAAGGAGCTTTGGTGGGTGTTAGTTATAAGAATGTATTATACTACTATTGTTACTTAGGGGTGGCACGAAACAAGAGAGGGTCCATGAGAATGAGATGAGATTTTGAAATAATTTCATACATTTATTTTTTTTTATATTGTCTTTTTAATGTATTTTTATGCGTTGATTATAAAAATGACCAAAATAAATCATTTTCTTTATATGTTTTTAAATAGCTTAAATGCTATTAGCTACCTTTATGCTTGAAACAGACTTTTGTCAACAGAATTTAAACACATGCATCCCTACTGATTATTACTATATATACTCTATATACAGTCATTTTATAATTTAAATGAGACTAAATCTGGACTGCTCCTCTCCTGGTTGCTCGAGCTCCTCCTCCCCCTCATCCTCCTCCTCCTCCTCCTCCCCCGCTGCTGCTGCTCTGTGCACACACAGCTCTGAGAGGGACACAGACGGGAGCAGTGCTTCACTCTCCATTTTTCTTATTTCTTCATCCATAGGTAAGTTATGGATGAAGAAGGCCTAAATATCTGTTTTTGGACCTTTTTATCAAACGATGTTTAAGTGTGGAAAACATTCCATGTTCCAAGATGTTCCTAGGTGAATTAGATGTGCCTATATTGGTTAATTTATTTTGTGATGTTTTATTTATTTATTTTTACCATCTTAGCTCTCATTTGCATCGATATTAATCCCATCACTACGAAATCTAAACTGGGCAGAGTTTAAAGTGTTCTCTGTCTGTCTTTTAGCTTCAGCTGCTCAAAGTTACTTTCCAGAGCGTGAGTGAGGTGTAATCCTTTCATGCCAAAAGTAAAGATGGAGGATAAAATCTCGTGAAATGATTTTTTCCCATGCACGTGATCTCATGGTGTGAGATCTCATCCCATCACTAGTATTACAACAACTACTACTAGAATATACATTTAATATTACTTTAACAAATTACTGCTACTGCTATTACTACAACAACATAACATTGCACCCTTGAAATCATTTTATCATTTATCTTTGTTTTTGTTTTTGTTTTTTTGTTTCTTTATTATAGGAATATATATACTGGCCCATTGAAGTCAAGTTGATACTCAAAAGCAACTATATGCAAGTGCACTACTATGACCACACTGTGGACTGTAACCACAGTCGCACACTACACATATTGAAAGCCTGACTGCTAACCCTTACCACTCGTTGCTATTTACGTTTTACTACTTTGACTATTTCTACTTACTGTATTGATATTGACTATTAAATACAAATACATTGCAATCCAATGATATTTTTGACAAAAAGAGTAAAAAAGACATTTCTACACTCTGCCCAAAAACTCCTATATTAAAAAAAAAAACATAACCTCAATTGAATTTGCTGCCTTGTGCCCCCTTGTGGCCAAGTTTGAGATGAGTTTGTGATGTACAACGCAGCGATCATAAATTCATGGGTTAATTTTTTTTTTTTTTTTTTTTTTTTTTTTTGAGGAGAGGGTCGGCTTTGACTGTTGCCATGGTAACAGAGTGGAGACTGCTGCTATGGCAACAGAGTGAGAGGATGGGACGATCAAGAGTGCATTCGCAGTACAGTATGTAGTAGTTTTTGGTACAGGTAACCCATGTATTTTCAATCTAAATGATTTTTGGAAGCAACACTACTGCTTCCTCGGGCAAATTTGGAAAAAATATTTTGATTACGATTTGAGCTGCAGTATCTGTCAACATTGGCCCATTAACGCATTGGTTAGCGGTTTAATCCCTGCTCGCGTCACTGAATACTGTGGGTATCTATTTTTTGACAACCTTATCTCATGAGCAGTTCAAATGAGCATCTGAAACTAGATCCCTGGAGTGATTCATGCCAGGGATAATACTGAAAAATTTGTTGGATCAGATACCGGCTTCCAAATATCGATTATCCTGACATTTTAATCGATGCAATAAGACTATTTTCTGGTCGTAGTTGGCCCAGAAAGTCCCATAATGTTTGAACTATTGTTTACACAAAGCAGTTGAGCACTTGAGATGAATAACAGCTACATAACACATTTGGATCGGTCTTGTTTATTTTATTTTTGGAAATAAATTTTGTTTTCAGTCTCTGCATTGGTATCGGTTAATACTAGGTATTGGCAGATACTTAAGGACATAGAATCAAAACTGAAAAGCTGGATCTATGCATTCTTAATTAATGTTTGAGTAACCTGTAGTTTCCTGCATTCAAGACGTCATGGCTCCGGAAATCGCACTGCTCTGTACTTTCTGAGATAGCCATTTTTTTATATTATGAAAATATAAATGATCAATCACTGCTGTCATGGACTAACTATATAGAATAAAGCGTAATATGTTGTGTTTAATTAAAATTCTAAAGCCAGATGATGATTTAAACCCTTGTCTAGACCTGGTTTAGTCAAACATATTATGTGATGTAACCATTGACTGTATATATAAATGGACATGGCTAATCTGCTAGCTGCCTCATTCCAAATAAGAAGAGCGCACGGGGCATGATTTGGCATAACAAACCAATAGCAATGCTGTCAGTCACACCTGAGAAAGACTGCACACTAAGCTTCTGTCCTCTGACAAACCAGCGGCTGTGCGGGTAGGAAGGGCAGTGTAGACTCAACGAGCTTACTCTGGATGGGCTCTTTAGATGCTGTGATACTCGCAGTTAGAATTCCAAATATGGAACTTGGCTCCAAATTAGACGCTGTAACTGCTAGCCTCGATGAGCTTCATTTGGCTAGAGTCGAACACTATGGGTGACTTCACACTCCCTCAGTCTACTTCTTTATACTGTCCACGGGTGTAACTTGCGATTTCTTCATATGTGTTGTCTCTTGTCAGGAGCTGCTGGACGCTTACCTCATCAAAAATGCCACTGCTGCCGAGAGCAAGGTGTTCTACCTCAAAATGAAGGGTGACTACTACAGATACCTGTCCGAGGTGGCGTCAGGGGACAACAAGAAAGGTGGGTAGCCTGATAATATGATGCATAACAAAGTCAATGATCTCAAGTTATTCTGTCTGACACACAAGCTTCTCTTTAAAAGGCCTGTACCTGATTTTAAACCATGAGTCTGGAACATGTTTTAGTTTGAACCACAAGCCCCGCCCAGAGGTGGGGTAGCGTTGCCAAAAAGTTTACTCAAGTAAGAGTAATGTTACTTGAATATATTCCTCAAGTAGATGTACAAAGTTGTGATCCAAGAAATGACATGAGTAAAAGTTATGTTCCGACAGTTTCTCTTTCTTACTTGAGTAGTACCTTTCCCAAATACTTAACATTATTCATAGTTCAAAGTTATTTTTAATGCAAGGACAAAACAAATAATGCACAAAATCTGGTATTTTCTGAATAATTTCTTATTGTCACCATAAAGCTTTTCTCATTTACTCACAGTGGGAAGAGTAAACAAAAATTTTACTCTGGTAAGAGTACTGTTACTTCAGTGAAAAAATATTACTCAAGTAGGGGTAAAAGTACTCTGAAAAGTACAGTTCCTTCGTAAAAAGTTACTGAAGTAAATGCAACAGAGTGCTACTACCCACCTCTGGCCCCGCCCATTTAGTCTTTTCTGCTGCTGTGATATTGCACCATGACACAGAAACTCTGGGATATTGTCCCTCAGTTGTTCCAATGGATGCACTTTGGGTATTGGGCTGGTATCAGGTGTTAATATTCATATTCATACTTGTAAATTGGGTAATGATATTAATTGATAAAAATGAAGAACAATTAATTAGATTTATCACTGTATTACAACCCCTTTAAAAAACTCCTGGTATCAGTAGTTGGCATTGGCAAGTACTCAAAATTAAGTACTTGTTTTGGAAAAAATGGTATTGTTGTGTCCCTACTTGTTTCTTTATAGAATCAGAATCAGAATCAGAATCACTTTTATTGATCCCCGAAGGGAAATTCTCTTAGTTACAAGATGCCACAACCACGGGATAGAATTTAAGAATAAGAATAAAAAGTCATTTAAATAAGAATAAAATTTGTGCAATAAGAATAAAGTGTCATGCAATAAGAATAAAGTGTCAGTGTTAAACAAACTCTACTCCACTCTATGCCTACTATTAGCTTTTCTGTCACTCTTGAAAATGCACCATTTTCCCATGATTCCTTGTAACGATGTCAGTCAATAACTTCTGTATTTATTACCTCAGAAAATGTATAATAAGCAGTGAGCCAACAGCCTTTTTGGTGCAGTTGATAAATCTCCACTGAGGGAGGAGACTGTTTTCTGCTGACATAAACTACATTTATCAGGGAATCTACACACATTTGTCGTCACTCTTATTTTTCACAATTTTCTTTGTAAATGTGCTTCAAAATGAGTCAGAGAAATGTTGCCAAATAGCAGACAGCCATCACAATGCCTGACATTTCCTCTGCAATCAGCCAAAAGCACATCTGGAAATATTCTCGTGCTGACTCAAACCCCGCCCACCTGTTCAACTTTTGCCGTGAACCAAACCATGAGCGAAGATGTGCTCTGTGGCCATGGTATAAAATGGGCAGCATAATTACTTTTTGCGTTTTCTATGCACTATGTATCTTGAGACTATTATGCGTCTCTACAATGGAGCTACTATGAATTCTACTTCGGACCCATCTTTAACAACAACTTTACGAACATATTAACCAGCCAGCGTTCCTGAAGGAAGGAAACCAACTAAATAATTAGTCCATTTTCACAAAAGCGTAATTTCAGGAAATTTTAAACTAATCTATAAGTATACAGCCATTACTTTGATGCACAAGATCTCTGCAATCATCGCACACTCTCATCATTCATATATGTTGAATGCTTTGTCCTCCCTCGATGCAGCCCTATGTTTTCACAAAAGAAAGCTGAGAGACGCTCTCAGCCCACCTGCTAAAATGAATAGATTATATTTTAGTCTCATTTTTTTCTTATTTAGCAGCTTTTACTATGTATAATGCATGATGTAAAAAGCATTTATCTCCACAAAAAGGGATTAAAATCAGGTACAGGCCGTTTAAAGACTGCAAAGTGCGGGCTAGTTCTAGTCATTTCTTTGTGGGTAGTCTTGAAGGTGTGACTTCTGGTAACGTGTCCGCTGGATGCCCGTCTCCATGGAGATGTTATTGCTTTGCCTGGAATATTCCACAACATGCCCATCTAGCATTTATTTAATTACGGGTGTTTTTATGATTCAAAAATACCTTGGAAAACATGCATTCTTACTGTGGGATTGCCTGTTTTCCATTCTCCAAACATCTGACCTGTAATTTCCACCACAAAGGTTACGCAGTGCATCTTTTATAATGTTGCAAGCTAGCATATTGTGCCACGTTGTTGATTTAAAACTTAGTCTTTTGGAATTGTTTGTGTATATATTTACTGTCCCTCCTCTGTACCGTATATTCTTCATTCACATTTTAGCACAAAACAAGACAGTCCAGTGTTTTGTTAACAGAATGTCCCTATTCTATAGTCTGGTATAGTTTTTGGCTCTACTACAATCTACTACAAGGGAATTAACGTTAGCCATCAAACATTTTAAACTATAAAAAACAGTTTGTTGTTTTTTTTGGCAATGGCAATTCTATCACTATAATGACTATATCGACGTATTGTTCAGCATATGAAAGCTGGAACAATATATTTTGGGCCTCACTATTTATGAGTACTTTTCTTTGTAAAAGTGGGGAGATTTGGGGGTATTTTTGTTGTAATGCGATAAGATCTGAGCTGTGGGGGATGAATAAGTCGCTTGTATGTCTAATTATTGGTTCATTCTCATTTATTTGTTGCGGCTCAGGTCTTTTAATGAGTCTATTTAAAAATGGTTTACTGTGATTATCTTGCATTATTTAAATCTTAATTAGGGGTGTAAAGTATTATCGTTTATCACTGTATTTCTCTGTAGCAATATATCGTGCAGGTTAAGGGTTAGGATTAGGGTTAAGTTCAAGAAAAGTTAATTTGGTTAAATTTAGGGCTTTTTGGACATGGAAAGCTAGTCCCACCCTGTAATGAAATGCCGAACATTTAGGGAGTCCCCACTCACTCTTCCGCATGAGTAACACCAGAGCCTCGTTAGGTATTAGTCACAAGCTGTTTTTTTTCAGTTAGTCAGTCGCTCCTTTTTTGTTCAAAATCAAACACCTAACCAGGACTGTGAGCGCTTGTATTGTTCACAGGCTCCCCTAACAATGTGAGGTTTAAATGTTTTCAGACGATCTAAAAAAAAACATAGCAGGTTGTGTTTGCTAATTTACGGTAACTGCTGAACATTCCGCCATAGACATGCATGCAGTCCTTCCCCAGCATGCTGTCACTGCAAAGTATCAATAGTAATGTTTGTGTTTATTTTGTTGTGTAGAAACGGTGGAGAACTCACAGAAGGCCTACCAGGAAGCGTTTGACATCAGTAAGAAGGACATGCAGCCCACACACCCCATCCGTCTCGGCCTGGCCCTCAACTTCTCCGTCTTCTACTACGAAATCCTCAACTCCCCGGAGCAGGCCTGCACTCTGGCCAAGCAGGTACGCCCGATGCCCTCTAGTGGACAGCACGTGACTACTCCATTGCCCTGCATTGATGTTTAAATATGTGCAAAGAGTTGCATATAATTTATTTCAGTAATATTTGAGCTAATTGTACAATAAAAATTGAAAAAAAGCTGACATGAATTTTTCAGTTCTATGTATTACTCTACTTGAGTTAAAGATTTAACTTGTACATATTCAAACTGGATGTTTTCCTTCAGCAGTATTTCTCGCAAATACAATTGAGTACATTTTACGTACACTTCAATCACAACATTTTTTTTTTTTTTTGAATACTCTTGACTTCTTTCACTACTTGATCCGTCATTGCTAAAACAAAGTCAATGCAAGTTTTAAGAATTGAAACACTTTGCTTTGCTTGTCTAATTATAGGTCTGGTCAAAAAAGTTCTAAACAACCATGATATTTTCCAGTCTTTTTGCCTTTGCTACTTAATCACTGAAATTACTTGAGTAAACATTGTTGCCATAAGTTGTTCAGATCTGTTCTTACTCCTGTCTGTCTTCTGTTCTCAGGCTTTCGACGAGGCCATCGCGGAGCTCGACACCTTGAACGAGGACTCGTACAAAGACAGCACGCTGATCATGCAGCTACTAAGGGACAACCTCACTGTGAGTACTGCCCTGAGAGAATACACTACATACACTATATACAGTACATACAGTACACACACTACACAGTAGTGTATGTAGTGTATGTGCATTGGCATTTGGATTTCATGTTGTCGAACCTGAAAAAGACGCTTATGTTTGGCAAACAGATTTTAAGTGCAAACCATTAGATTTGCATTAGTGTGCCCTCTGCTGCTGGAAATAGGCATTGAATATTGTAATATTCGATAATTTGTAATATTCAATAATGTGTTCAATTAATTTGAAAGTACATTGATGAAAGTTTGAATTTTGACACACAACTAAATTAGGACCAAAACCAGGCTGAATATGAACTGACTAATACATTTGTTCTTCTTAAATATATTTTCAAAAGATTCAGTTTTAAATATTTTCAATTCAAGTGCAATGTATTTCTGAAAATAACTTTTTTTTTTTTTTTTTTTTCCCCTTGTAGCTGTGGACATCAGAAAACCAGCCAGACGAGACCGAGGCCGCCGACGCCGATAACTAGACCCATTCCCCCTTCACTCTTTCCACTCCTCCTTCCTTCCTCCTGCTCTTCCTACTTCCTGCCTCCTACACCCTACTTCCTGCTTCCTATGCCCTACTTCCTGTCTCCTCTTCGTACACTTCGCCATAAGCCCCGACCCCTCCACATTTCCCACATTTCCCACATTTCCAATTCCTTCTGTATAACCTCCGGCATCCATAGTACCATTTTAAACCCGTCTCAATGTTAATTCACAAGAAAATTCCAAACCAAAATGAGTAATTTAATCCTGACATTCCTGTTTTAATCTAAATCTTTAACTGTTTTTCCTTCTCTTCTTGGCTTTTTGTCCCTCCTTCCCCACCATACTTCCTCCTCCTTTATAGCTAGCGTTGGTATTAGCTCCTGTTTTTTTTTTTTTTTCATAGTGTAACAATTTTATTCCACTTACAAATTATTATTAAACTATCCGGTTATTTTCAACAAACACTGTGAATTTTATTTTCTCCATGTGATTGAAGAAAATGCACAATTTTAATATTTTAATGCAAAAAGTATTTAGAACATGCTGAGGTTCATACAGAAGGTAAATCAAGGCATATTGTGACACTGTCAAATCATGAAAACCATTTTTTTTAAAATTAGGACATTAAAAGCGGTTTTACAAAATATTACAAAATTAAATAATTTCACTAAAAGGGACCTAATTGAAAATCGTGTACTTGGCCAAAAAAAAGATTTTATTTTTTTTAATTTCATGTTAAAATTTAGTACTGTTGCCTTGTATGAATTACTTGATGATAATGGTACAATTGATATTGATATTACATTATATTACATTATATTACATTATTTGACAATTTTAAGTCCAAAATGATAATGGTTTGCATTGAATAAAAGCCCAAACAAATTGGTAGGAAATGCTAATTATTTAAAAATAACCAACTGGAAAGCATTTGGTCAAAATTCTAAAAAAGGACCTGGTCACCTGGTAAAGAAATAACTGATGGTATGCTAACGCGCTAATGCAGATGCTAACCGCTAACCCTGATTAGCCGTGTCACAATCGCCTTTGCCATCGACCATTTACATTCCACCATAGTTTTAGATAACTCATGTCTTTATATGTTTTCTTTCTACAATTTGCTGGGGACATAATAATTCATGCACTATACAATTTTACAATGGAAAAAAAAATTACAAAAAAAGAAAAAAATCTCCTAAAAATTTCTTCGAACAAAGCTTTTTCCCCATGCAGTAGTGAATGTGGCACCTATATGTATATCAGCAATCATTTTGTTTTTACTGACCAGTATTCTGCTTAAAATAACTTAAAAAAAACTACATAAAATGACTTAAAAAAATACAAAAAAAAGCTTCATGTGATGGTTTTCTTGCTTAGCGCGCACGTGGTTGTGAACATTTAGACTTTAGCTGACCGACACCCATAGAAAATGAATGAAAAGTTGTTTAAAAAAAAAAAAAAAAACTCCCCCAACGCCCCAACACTGTCCTCCTCCTGGTTATTGAAGTAGGTCTGTGTGAAAGTGGCTCTAGCTCCACTCCATGTTCCAACAGGACAAATGTAAGAGACGATTTAAGTGAAATAAAGGTTTTATCAGTTCTGAATGGCCTCTGCTTATTACTCAAAATGCAGCGTACAGGTTAAGCTCGCTTGGTTAAATATTCTCCTTATGTCTTGGTTTCTTAGAAAACATAAGGAGGGTTGTGCGATACTTTGAAAGAAATTATGTCTGTACAGTATATCCTTTTACAGATTCACTTTGGAACTGGACAAGGAACCATAAACATTTGGATTTTATATTTCATATGCATAACTTAGTTGTGTCCCCAGATGCGAGGTAAACATGTTCAAACTCAAATATAGCTTTTAATGATGACAAAAGCACTGGATATGATGGCCAAGTTGTTAGTTTTAAAATTTGGGATTTTAGTTCAAGGCAGTGAACCAATCAGAAAGCAGAATGAGCCTCACGTCAACTATTTGTGTTGTCTGTTTCAGTGCTGAAATTCAGGTGGTTTAAAACTTGAGTCCTTTTAAACTGATCTGAATGGTCACTACCTAAACTGCAGCCAAATTTAAATCAGTGCTAGTGCAACCTCTGCAGCTCAGTGAGTGAATTCTGAAGATTGAGGTTTCACATGAGGCATGGCTTGTATAAAAAAAAAAAAAACAATAGGTAATGCCATAAAAACCTAAAGTACAGTTCTTTTTTTTATTTGAGGAAAAAAAGCAACAATGACTTCAAGAAATTTATTCATGCTGAAAACAGGCAGGTGTGACAAACATAACAGGCGAATTGGAGATGTAAAGATAAGGTTCTGAAGTGGATCAAACATCAACAAAAAAACAATGACACACATTCTGTACAGAAAGGCAGGACGTCTCTCCAAAGTAAGGTAAGGTAAGCAGATAAGCAGAAAAGTCAGTGATGAAGTGTATTTTAAATGTACATTTTCCTTATCAGAAACTCGCCACACTCACAAAATAAAGCTAAATTTCACCAGACAAAGGTTTGCTAAAACTGGGTCAACTTTCACCAAATGCAATAACAGTCTTTTCTCTTAATTGTCAGTCTATTTGTTTTGCAGTGATGTAAAATTCGGAAGCCAGTATTGTATGTAAAAGTATCTGCAACAATGAGTAACACTAGTTTAAAAATGAAATGGTCTCTGGTACTCAGGTTCTTTATACAGGCTTGAGACCAGCACAAACCTAGGAAACATTGGTACAGTGCCCTCCATACAGCAAGGTGGTCCCATGTTTGATTCCCATACAACTAGAGTTACATGTGGAGTTTGCATGTTCTTCTTGTGTTTTGGGGTTTCTCTCCTATGTCCTATAAAACACATTCCACCTGCCCCAGTCAAAATTCTAGCATTCAAAACAATAGGTACAGTTTTGAGGTTTGTTATTGATACTTTTATTTAAAGCAATACCGTGTAACGTTCTGGAGGTGGCATGTCACTTTATTCCATGGAAATACAATTAAAACCATACTTCGGAACATTCTCTATGCAGATAAGTTTGATGCCATACCGTGGAATATTATAGCCAAAGGAGCATTTCCATGTAAACAAGCAGGAGTAAGAGTCAGTTTTGTGGAGATGCAAGCTTGGTCACAGTAATAATGCATGTTTTTCAGTCCAATAAAAACTATTTTATTTTTGTCAAATTTCTGGTTTAAAGTTACACAGCGAGGCTTTAAAACTGCACTTGTTTTGGATCAGAAAAACAACAAGAAACGACATTAAACATGCTCCTGTCTGCTATGCTAAACATTAATAGATTTTGCAAAGTGGTGAAAGTTAAGCTCCCCCTCCCCAAAACATCCAGCATTTTATAAATACAGTTGTCATAAATACTTAAAAAAAAATGTGGAAAAAAATGTTCAAATAATCCTTAAAACATTCCCTGGATTGAATGTGGTGTAGAGTTGAGAGAAGACCATGTGACCGTGAGAGCCTCTCTGATTGGACGGTTTCTTTTTCACTTCTTCTTCTTCTGCACTTCCTGGAGTAGCTTGAGTGCGGCCGCGTTTTTGGGTTCGATTTTCAGCAGACTGTTGAGGTCATCGATACAGGATTTGAGATTCTGCCACAAGGGAGACAATTGTTCATTTTATAGTTGTAAGTGCTTTATTTTCTCCCACATAGTATTAACTGTCTGAAAAAGCATCTTGGAAATTGTCAGACAGATTATCAAACTCAAAATTTGCATAATACAGCCCGAAAGGAAACTTCCATTAATGTCTGTGCCCTCTGCTGGCAACAATAGGGTATGGTCAAGCATTAGCAACATGGTGTTAGCAGATGATGCCTCAGACTCAAGGAACTGCCCCTGACATTCATCTTCTAGGTCAATAAAATCTATTTTACTCTGTATTGCACCTTGTCAAAGCAGATACTTGAGATAATTTGAGATTTTTGCTTTGTAAAATGTAGTGGTACTAACCTGTAGCTCCCTGTGTGCCTGGGCCCTTCTGTACAGGGCCTTGATATTGGAGGAGTCCATGCTTAAGGCCTTGTCACAGTCTGTCACTGCCTCTCTGTGCTGCTTTACTGACAGGTAACACAGGGCTCTATGGAACACAATCAACAAATCAATAATGCTCTACAAAATAGACAGATGAATAGATATTGACATCATTTCTAAAGGTATAATAATATGGTGAACACTATAGCGCCACCTGTTGGTATATGTGGTGACTTCATTGGGGTAAAGCTGGATGCTCTGGCTGTACTTGTCGATGGCCTTTCTGTGCTCTCCCTTCTTCACCAGAGCGTTGCCCTCCTCCTTCAGAATCTGAGCCTTCTTCTTGTCTTTCTCACTGGGACCTGCACACACAAATGTTAGCTAGTTCTTCTGTAATATGGAATTCAATTGCTAATTTCTTTTATAAATCAATTTGTCAACATTTTTGGACCTAGTGTTAAAAGGAATATCTTAATATATAAAATTATTTACATCAGGCACATTTAAAAATATTAGAGACAAAGCAAGAAGAGTTTGCCACCAATCTGCAACCAATACATGCTTAGCTTAGATCTGAAGTGTAATAATCATAATTTTAATCAGATGAGTAAGAAAAATGACTTAACTCAAAGTAAATAGCAAAATATGAACAATTTGTAATATAATAATGTCTAAATGTTGTCTTGCTCTTGTCCTGTAGATATAATATTGTGACTTGTATTGTCTTGTTAAAGGGCTTGTACCTGATTTCAAAACCATGAGTCAAAAACATGTTTTAGTTTGAACTGCTGACCTCGCCCACTTAGTTGTTTCTGTGTCATGGTGCAATATATCACAGTGGCAGAAAGGATTATCTTGGATAGTCAGGCAGTTTTTTTCCAATCTCTGCTATTATTTGCTTTTTTGCCACTCTTGAAAACGCACCATGGCAGAGAATCAAATTTCTCCCATATGCCTTGATGGTTGTGTCAGTTATTACCTGAGAAAATGCTGTATAAAATGAACACATTATATTTTACAGTCTCAGTCTTCTCTTAGGCAGGTCTTCAGGTAAAAACTATTTATCTTGACAAGAATAAATTAGAATTATGTGCAGGCCCTTTAAATCTAGTCCCACCCAAAAACAGATGTACTTAATAAAAGCATAAATCTATAGTACATATCGACCAATGGGGTAATCTGTTTTTTACTAAATAAAACTGGCTAATATAATTTTTCTAGCAGAAAACATTTTCAAATTAGCACTGTATGAATAACGTGAAGTTGTTTTGACCAGTGGTTTAGTGCAGTACCAGAGTCGTTGGTCCTGTTATTGTTCTGCTGTGGAGAGGCAGGTTGCTGGTTCAATTTCTCCCTCACAGACAAAGGCACAGTGGGGATAGGAGGCAGCTTCTCTCTCCATGAAGGCCCGTCTGCTTCTGTCAGGGCTTTGGTCATCCTGAGGAATATCCGAAACATTATTATTTATTGTTTTATAAGAACTGTGTGTAATTAGATTTTAAATTCCATAAACATAACCTAATTGTGTCCCCAGATACGAGGTAAACATGTTTAAATCAAATACAGTGATTACTGATGACATTTACAGAAACAATGGACATTTATTTATTCATATAATTTGGATAATTGTTTTGATAACGAAAACACCAATCAGAAAGTAGAATGAGCCTCACACAAGTCTCTCACTTGGGTTGCCAGTTTCAATGCTAAAATCCAGTTAGTTTAAACCTAAAAGGACTCTCTCTGATCTGAATAGTCACTACCTAAACCCCAGAACCTACAGTCAATCATTAATCAGTGCTAGTCCAGCCTCTGCAGCTCAGTGAGTGAATTCTGGAGATTCTGAGCTTTCACATGTGGCATTGTTATGTTTTTTTCTCAATTTTTATTTTTGGTGGTAATATTTTCCCTATTATACTTTTGTTTAGTGAAGTGATTTATATATTTTTTTCCATTTTTACTACTTTGGATTAGTTACTTTTGCCTATTTTTGTAGTCTATTTAACTATATAGAATTTTTCGAGTCTCTCCTGGGCCCTTTTTGTTCAGTGTGCCCAGGTGATCATAAACGGCGTGCACACAGCGTGCTCGCTGTTCCCCACTGGTCCGACCTCACGCCACTGTGAGTCAGGATGCACACGTCTCCTGTGCACTCTGAGTCCGGCACTGCTCCCTGCTGGCACGTCCACGCCTGCTTTTTTTTCTTGTTAGCTTAGCTTTCTGTTTGACATGGTGAGTCGGACGTCCTGTTTTCATTTATTTTACGTAGGGAAAGTTTATTTTTACACAGCAGCACAGCAGGGTCTTTATCTTTGTTACTTTGATCTAGTTAGTGAGCAGGTTTTGGTTAAGGATTTTTGTTTCACTTCTTTACCGACAAAAAATAATAATAATAATTAAAGATTAAATAAAGTAAACATCCTAAATAAACTCAAGTGAACTCTTAACCTGTTTCATATCATTTTTAAATGTGTTTGACTTTGAGTCATAACAGGCATGGGCAGTCCATATACTGAGAATGAGAAAAACTTGTGTGTCCTTTATCTGCAGGTTAAGGAACTCGAAAACAAGATTCAGTCCTGACTGTAGTATATTTTATATAACTTTTTTTTTAAGAGCACAAGTTACGTAAAGTTCCTTTAAAACTAAGTAAAGCTAAAAAGAAAGTGAAAGTGCCTGTCTGACCTGTTGGTGCCATCGTGAGCTGCTGCGATGTTACAGTCGATCTGCAGGGCAGTCTTGTAGTCCACATAGGCCAGTTTGTACCTCTCCAGACCCTCATAGGCTGCAGCCCGACGTAGCAGAGATTTCACGTTAAACGGGTACAGCTCCAGAGACCTGCCGGGCACAAAGCAGGGAAGAGCATTTAGTATAGCCCCTGGAGAACAACACAAGGAAGAATGAGAAACCACTTAGATTTAGATATGTTTTCACTTGGTAAAAAAACAAATCCATCTTAAAAATAACAGACATGTATACTCTAGATAGAAGATTTAAGAGTGAAAACTTGACTTACTTGGTACAGTCCTTAACACATTCTGAGCAGTTACCATCTTTTAGATAACTGGCTGCACGGTTTGAATACAGAATCCCCAAATCCTCTGGGTTTTTCTGAGCTAGACACAAGAGAAGAAACCATTATGGTCACTGACAATGGTATGAAACACAATATTATACAGTACTTATAGTTACTTAAGAACCAAAAAATGCATATGATAAAAGAGTTAGTAGTTCTACTGTAATTTTTGGTCCACCAGAATTTTCAGTAAACATACAATTTCCCTAAATATTTACAGAAAATTGCTAATGCATTTTCTCAAAAATATCCTTTAAAGTACTGAATGTAGTAGTATCTCACCAGCTTTCTCGAGCTCTTTGATGGCCTGGTTGTAGAAGTTGATGGCCTCTCCGTACTGTCCCGTCTTAAAGCACTCGTTTCCAGACTGCTTCAGAGCTGACCACGACTGCGACTTACTTTTAGGAGCCATCTGTAAAAGTAACTACAAAGAGAGAAGACAAAATGGTCAATTCGTATGTAGGCTAGTTGGTTTTAGACACATTCCTTGAATTTTTATGTTGGCAACAGTCAACAGAAAAAAAAATACTTTTAATAATAACTAAGAGTGAACTGCACCAGTCCAAAATAAAGAAATATTGCATAAGCCATCATAGCATTTAGTGACTTTTATCAAATGGTGGGTTTTAAGTCATACAAGATAATAATATGAAGTATTATTAATTCACATATTTAATCTTAAAACTGGTGCTGTCACAATACTAAAATTTCAAACTTTGTTACTAAGAAACAGACTCAATACTCAATGATGATAATAAAAAACACTCTTTATTTAGATAAGAGAATGTCATTTTCTTTTATATTTCCATGTGGCCTTGTATCTGTGCAAACCCTCAGTGGTCCATGGGTGTATACTAGTTTTGTTCTGATAGCTCAACATCATTCTAAAGTTAGTCAGGAAAGGTTCATTTCTGTTCAGTGAATGTGACTTTTTAGTACTGATAATTACTCAAATGAGTACCTAGGTTTGATACTAGTTTTAGTATCGATTAGTATCCGATTTTCAATGCTTTTGAAAACCACATTTACAACATGATCAACACACCTAAACCAAACCATCCCATGATCAAAACAAAAACACAAAATAATACAACTACTTTAATGTCTTTTGCTGTAGTCATTGGGCTATTCCTTAGCTATAACTTGACTATAGGCATCATCTAATTGATAAGCAGTTGTGAATATCCTAGATTAGAATGACATACGAGGTAAAACTATAGAATTTGTTGGTCCCAAAGCCCCACATAAGAGTTGTTTTATGGAGCAGCTCTCATGTTACAGACCACAACATAACAAAAGGCCCAAATAATCACCAAAATTATAAGTATAATTAACTGGTATTTCTCTTTTGTATTTTATTTAATCTTTAGATGCTTAACATTAGCTATCATTGTGGATGCGATTAAATTATGAACAATTTCCATTTTAAACCACCTGAATCTAATTTAGTAATATGAATGAATTTTGATAAGTATTTAACAGACGTTGAGGTTAAAACATGAAATTGACACAAAATAATGTAATCAATTAGTTTTTGTTGCTGTCGTGAAGCTTATTTGCTAACTTGTGCTAAACGGAAGTAGCGAGTAGCCGGGTGTTGTGCCAAATTTTGCATCCCCATTGAATATTGTTAACTATTAAGAAAAAAACGAAAGTGAAACACATAAACAACCAAATATTAATAAATTATTGAGTTGAACATTATTTCAGTTAGGTTAAAACGTGCTTAAGTTAGTCGGAAGTTGTTAAAACGGCTAATTCTGGCGATGAGTAAACCGGTAAGGGATACAAATATTAGCCTAACACTAGCTAACTCACGCTGCCGAATGCTAATGCTAAACTACATGCCTCTTACCGGCGTCTGGAGTCAAGACTTTGCGGGAAAACTCTTCTCGTCTTCTATCTGTTCCTGGATCTACCCGTGAACTCTGGACCCAGCGTTATATTGTGATCAGTGACATAACATGGTATTTTTCAGTCTAAATATAAGCTCCGATTCTCGCCGTGGTGCTGTGCTGAGCTGTGCCCGGAAAGGGGTCCGCTGGTGGTGGTCGGGTGTGTGGAAGTTGCCCGGTGTCTCTAGCAACTTCTCCGCTGCCCAAAAAGGGAGTGAGGGGGGACGAACTTGTTCGGCGATCGGTTTCGTTTCAGCTTCGTGGTGATGGGTTTACCGTCTGGAGAAACGCGCCCTCTTGTGGTTTAAAGTAGAACTACCAAGTTATATTGTAATTATAATGTAGCTGTGTAAATTCTATTAAATTATAAGTAAGTGATAATAACATAAGGCATTATATTCCTTTATTGCTTTTGCTATAGATAGGCCATTCGGCTTCCTGTTATATGTGACATTTTGCGGATATTTAATTCAAATTACGGTATTTAATTATGAAAACCAGTGATAGCAGTGATTTTATTTAATAATAAAAATTTAATCAATACTATATTTTTAGACACTCATACACACTTTACAGAGCATTATTCATTCACCACAGCTGCCCTGGGGCAAACTGACAGAAGTGAGGATGGCAGTCTGTTCTGCTGACCCCTCTGACCATCAACAACACTCAAGCACTCACCACACACACCACTCAAACGAGGCAATGTGGGTGAACCAGTCCCTTGCCTAAGAACACACAGTTCTTGCCACTGGCGTCCCACTGTTGGACTTGGTATTTCAACACTCTCCCAGCTAAGTACTGACCGGGTCAGCCCTTCTGAGATTAGGAGGTTTAGCTTTGATTTCACTTTTGCAGAAAGGAAAGTAAAGGAAAAAACAGAAACTAATACTTTAAGCCTAGTCATTGAGGAGTTTGTGGTCTACTATTCTTTACCAAATGAATTTATTATGTACATAAAATCATTACAGATAGAAATATGCACATGTACCAAAATACATATTGAGAATACAAATTTTTGAGTTATATATACACTGTGGCAATTGATCATATGATTTAAGTTTCAAACTAAACAGTATCACTTTGAGAAATAGAAAGCAAACACTGCTCACCGTGTTGTGTACATGTATGTGATTAGTGATGTATGTGATTAGTGATTTTTTTCACTATTCTTTTAATAGTGAAAAAAAATCTATGTATTTTGTTTTAATCCTATGTATGTTTTATAGACTCAATATAATGCAACTCTGCAATTTTTCCTTCTTAAATCTAAACCAGTGGTAAATACTGTACATGCATTACAAACAGTGGAACAAACTGATGTTTTGAAGTTTTTACGCTATAAAATAATATCACGCAATGTGAAAGTATTCTAAGTATTCCGAATGCAATATCTGAATAGATGAAGCATCTAACAGTTTGTCTCTATTGCAGATGTGTTATTTGATTCACACATGTTTGAGTAATCCTGTGTTATTAGTCTGTCTGTATCTCCAAAGCTCAAAACACTGTTCCAC
This sequence comes from Periophthalmus magnuspinnatus, assembly GCF_009829125.3. Taxonomy (NCBI): domain Eukaryota; kingdom Metazoa; phylum Chordata; class Actinopteri; order Gobiiformes; family Gobiidae; genus Periophthalmus; species Periophthalmus magnuspinnatus. Next base: position 10,289,263 of record NC_047130.1, read on the forward strand.
CTTGTGATGTCATAGTTTTCAATTTAACAGCTACCTTTTACCTTTTGGCCAGTAGATTGGGATTTCCAGGACAGAAATTATCCAAATATGCAGGGTTTGTGTGTAAACATGTGTGAATGAAACAAAACAAAACCCCATTTATGTTTTAGATGAGGAAATAACATAGATCAGAAAATAGTGTTATATAGGCCGTGCAATAATGCAATGCATGTCTTTTTTATAAAAAGATCTTTTCATATATGTTTTAGAGTTTGTATCATCTAAATAACATTTAAAATTATCAAAATATAACTACAACCACTTTTATAGCAACTAGTCATAATTAGTTAATTAATCGCTGCAGCCCTAGAATAGACAAAGTTCATTAGTATTCTGTACCTAAATCAATTTTCAAAGTATTCTTCTCAACTCTGGGCTTACTTAAATTTACTCACATAAATTATAAAACAGCTGATTTCAGGTCATGATTTTGTTAAAGTGGATGTCTTATGCTAAAATAAATTTTTGTTTAGCTTTCTGTCATGTTATGATGTTGTTTCTCATTAAAAACATGCCAAATTTTGTTTTGTATGTCATCCATGCACGTTTGAGTAATTTAGAAATCTCTCCTGGACCTTATTCAAACCCTCCTTATGATTTGCAGTACAGCTACCCAGTGCTCCACCCACAAGCCTACGTCACCCATGCTCCCACACAACAATCCTCCATAAATATACAAAAGCATGATACAAAACTGTAAAACAACTTTACAAATCTGATGATATAGATTAATTGGCAGGATGCACGCTGATTGTGTTGTGATAGTGCTCTGAAAGGGGAGTGACTTAGCACAGACAGCAAAGGGAAGAAAGGGGAAGTGAAACTTATAAAACATGTTAAGATGTTGTTTTCAAGAAATCCAGCATTTTCATTTGTGTTATGTGTTAGCAATTAATACCCCATAGAAGTGTAATAGTTCCTCTTGAATGCAGGTTGTACTGATTAGATTAGTGCACATTTATGTTGACAGGCGGATTAGAATCTGTAGAAAATGCTGTCTTTCACAGGGACTCTGAAGCTGGTCTTGATGTCCCTGAACACAGAACAGTCAAAGTCCGCCACCAAAGTGTGCACTCCAGACTTATAGGGGAAAAATCGCACATTCACTATCACTTTCTTTTTGGGACCTACATCCGGCAGACTGTAAAGAAAAACACACAAATGTAAGGGGTTAGAGAAAGTAACTGATCCTAAAGCATGATATGTGTACAAAAATGACAATAGTTAAAATGGAGTTTAGCAGCTATAATAAGGGAAAGGTCTGGACAGATGTATTAGCTCTGTATTATTATTAGTAGTAGTAATTATTATGATTATTGTTATTATTATTGTTATTATTGTGTGTTCACCAAGTTATGTTTCAGTGTTCAGCCCTTCATCAGACATGATGAAAATGAATGCATGTGAATGTGCTGAAGGGTTTGTGAGAGCGAGGGACAAGTTAGACAGATTTAAATACCTACATCCTTCGTTTGTGTTGTAAAAATTAGATACCCCAGCATAAAAGGCCCATATTATCTAGGTTATAATGATGTTTCCTCATCAAAATCCTACTTGTAGTTGTGTTTTGAGTCAGAAAACACTCTGTTCCATCGTGTGATGTCGTGGTAATACAGGCAGTGCTCCACTGTGTTTTTTAAACTCTAGAATCATTTGGATAATTTCAGCTCTGGATTTGGCATCTCTACTGAAAAGGTAGCTGTTAACGTGAAAGCTACCACTTCATGACATCACAAAGTGGAACAGAGCATTTTGAGGTTCTGTGAATGAAACAAAACACAACTCCAGGTATGTTTTTGATGAGGTAACAACATTCTAGCCGAGTCGATTTTGTGAAATATAGAACCATTAAGGAAAAATATTGACAAGAACTCGGATGCTTTAGTTAAAGTTTTAGTGAAGAGTGGTGCTGACCTGAAGTTCTGCTCCTCTGTCCACAGGCCGCTTCCTGACAGAGTGAGAGTACACTCCTTCAGAGTCTCATTCACTGGGTTCCAGAAGGACACCTCCAGGAGCACCTCCCGATACACCCGAGCACTGGTCAGCAACTGCACACATACAGTATATGTTATACTATATATAAATGCTTAATGTCTTTAAAGTGTCTTTGACAGATCGGACCATTCATTTGACTAAAACATACTTAAGATCATTATATTTAAGATTTATATTAACAATTTTACAATTTATTTCCAAGTTGGCATTTTTTTAGGTTTAAAGTGTTACTTCCTGGTTACAAATCATGACATCACACTAGGGAGTTGGTAGTTTTCAGATTTTGGGGGCAAGAGACAGTTTTTCCTATTAATTACATTACATTCTACTTTACCATGAAATATCCAAAAGGTAAATTCACAAACCTGATCATTTATATTAGTTACTAGACCCAAGAATTCACCGTATTACAACAGAAATCTACATTTTAACAATATTAATTTTAGCTGCCCTCATCTGTATTAAATATCATTGGCCTATAGAACGTTGTGATGTCACCTGAAACCCAGCAATTTCATAACTGTTACTTAGCAAACATGTTCAACAACAGGCCAAAACTCCTTTAATGTACACAGAGATTATGATTAGACACATAAAAAAAGAAAACATCTTTAATTAGTTGAAATAATATTTAAATGTGTTTCTTGAGTAAATTGTGCCAAACTTTTGGATAAAATTCTCCCAGTGTGACGTCATCCAAATGAAACTCTCTCCAATTCCTGTAATTTTCTACAAATTTTTAAACTTTTCTTCACAAACTGACACAAACACTTGATTTGTGTAAAACTATAATTTATATTTACAATAGGTATTATCCAACCAAATTAAGTCAAAATTAGCGCACCATACTTACTTAAAGCCCAATACACACATTGATTTTGGAGCTAACGTGTTTTGAGTGTTATTCTTATGCAGCTTGAGATCACATGACCTCTACAAATGAGGCCTTATGTCAAATCTGCTTATTATATGAAGTTCTGGCACACGGCTAACACACTGCGCTATTCTAACGTTAAAGCAGTGTGTCAAGCCATTAAGGCGGCTGGTGGCATAAAGTAGTTTATAACTTAATAACATACAGCCAGCTAAGTATGAAAATGTGTCCAACGCTCCATCTCCACCCCAATAGGTCTTTTCTTAGTAAATGAAAAGGGCAGAGAGAGAGAAAAATTAAACTTTTCAAAGGTTGCTCAGGGATAGTCAGCTATGACCTATAAGACCTATAATTTTATTTAAAGTCTGTTAAAACAACCCCATTATAGATATTTGATAGTGCGTAGCTGGTTCGCCTTCGCACTGCGTTTGAACTCTTAATATTTAAATACAAATTTTAAAAGTCTATGAAAAAAAGGAAAAGAAAATGTACTTCCGGATCAAGAGAAGAACTGTTCATAATCTTTGAATGCATTAGTGCACAAAAACATAAATACTCTACAAATTATAATATATGTAATACAGAGTGATTTGCATTCAGCTGTTGGGGGCTTTTGTGGTGGTTGCCTTATACCTTGAACTGTATAAAGAAGTGGACTAAGGGAGCCAAATGAAACTCATCGAGGCTAGCAGTTATTTTGGAGCAGTTACTTTGGTTAGGCATGATGGTTTTTCAATAAAAAGTGAATTAAGATATGCCTTTATTAATCCCACAGTGGGGAAATTCCAGTGTTGCACCGCACAGTTCAATAACAGCAGGAAAATGGTAACATGCAATAGATAATAGATAAAAGATAATAGATAAATTGGAGCCGATGGAAACATGCTCATGCTCGTGTCCTATCTTGAAGCAGGTCATCTGTGTCCATTTGTATATACAGCCCATGCCCTATACATTTGCAGAGGTAGTAAATACGTGTGATCTCCTCTGTGACGTACCCTGATGTCTATGGGCGGGTCGAGCAGCACCACGTCGCTCTCTGCCAGATACACCTGACCTGGGATGGCATCGTCTGATACCACAGCAGACACCTTCATCACGTCACTGTCCAGCATGGGCTTCCAGTACTCAGCGAAGGGCACTACTACAGGGACACTCAGGTCTGCAGAAGACAGAGAGAGAGTACTGTTGCTGCACAGATACATGGACAAGTACAAAGTTGTGTCTTGCTATACCTCTACAAGTATTAATTATTACTACAGGAATGTAAAAATAAAACTTTACTTTTTTGTGACCAGCACGTATTAGCACTTTTACAGTTACTCATATAACTAAATGAGCTACTGCTATTACTGCTACTACTGGCTATCAAAAGTATCAAAGCTAGATACTCATTTTAGCATCATTTAAGTATCGATACTACAAAAAGTCACATTCACAGGACAGAAATGAACCTTTCCTGAATAGTTTTAGAATGATCTTGGCATGTATCAGAACAATTATAAGACTAGTATAAACCCATGGGTCCGCCTCTACTATTACTATTTTCTACAACTATACTATTACTAACACTACTACTATATAATCCTCCTGATTAATTGTACCTTCTCTGGGCAGCAGCATCTCCAGCTCACATTGTACAGTGAATGGACGAGATCCACCACTACTACAGTTATTACTACTACAACTATACGATTACTGTACTACTTCTACTACTATTACAACTCCTGGTTTGTAGCACCTTCCTCCGGTAGCAGCGTCTCTTCCCTGAGTCCAGACTATAGTGAACAGAGGAGATCCATCATTACCACTACCACTACCACTACCACTACCACTACCACTACTACTACTACTACTACTACACCACTCCTCCTCCTGGTTAGTTGTCCCTTCCTCGGGCAGCAGCGTCTCCTCAGAGAATGTCCACCACTACTACGGTTATTACTACAATTATACCGCTGCTACTACTACTACCACTGCTACCATTACTACCACTACTACCACTACTACCACTACTACCACTACTACCACTACTACTACTGCTACTATAACACTATTACTACCACTCTTCTTGGTCTGGTGTACCTTCCCCAGGCAGCAGCATTTCTTCCTTAAGCTTAAACTGTACAGTCATCAGAGGAGATCCACCACTACCACCACCACTACTACTATTACTACTACGACTACACCACTCCTCCTCATGGTCTGTAGTACCTTTCCCGGGCAGCAGCGTCTCCTTCTTGAGCTCACACAGTATAATGGACAGAGGGGTGGCATTGTAACTCATGGCGGTCACAGTGATGCTGATGGTCAGAGGTCTGGACACTGAGGCGTCACTGTGGAGCACCAAATTCACTTTAACATCTTCACCGTTCAGTGGTTTGGAGACCTGGAAAACAGACAAAAACAGTGAGTAAGTGCTTGTTGTGGGGGTATTTTGCCTCAGGTGGGGATGGTGTACTTCCCTAAAGAGACGGTATCACAACGATCAAAACATCATAATGAGTTTGAAGTACTTAACAAACCGCATGTCGCGTAAACACCGTACGTCGCATGCAAGACTTCAGGGAATGACTCATGATGGACCACAAAAACTTCATAGTCCTGAGAAATGAATACAACACGCTTCACGATGTCAAACAGCAACTTTACAAGGGCAAACTGTCTGATTAACGATGAAAATGTAAGCAATATAAAACATTTTGGTGTTTAAACGTGAGAATATAGAGATGCTAGCAATGCAGGAGCAGATCTGATGCTTCTGGTGTAAACTGACCTACGTTACGTTTCGCTGTAGCTCCAGGTGTAAATTCCAGGTTAGGAGCCAGCTACACAATGCTGCTGAATCCTACGTGTATCACTGATTAAGAAAATAAAGAGAACAAAGTAAGAACGTCACAGTGGGCGTGTATCGGTGGTGGTGGGAACAGGGTTTGATCGGCGCAATGACGTCTTGAATATGGGAGAATAAAGATTACTCAAACGTGCATGAATCACTCTAGATACAACTTCGAGCGGGGAAATGAGAAGGGTAATTTTGTAGAACATGTCTCCTTTAATACCTTTCACAATACTAGATAAACAACAGGCAGTTTAACACAAATAAAAATTGTGCACACACGTCTAAACAAGTCCACTTATTCACATGAATCCAATGGCCTGAATTGTCATCTTTTACGTACTTACATTCTTCATTGCCAAGTCAAGTCAAAAACAGCTTGCAATCTCCATGAACATTCCAAAAGTGGGTGTGTGGCAAATACATAAATCCAGCATGTGAAAAGGTAACATGAGGTGACGTCGGGTTCATGTTGCACCACACTGTAACATTCCGAAAGCTTAATCATGATGCTAACAAGGAATGGTATCTAGGAATTTCAAAGTCATTCCAATTAAAAGTCCTATACCCGATTGTTTTCCTATTTATTTGAGAAAAGGCTGTCTTTCCCCAGTACAGATATATTGTTTAAGTAGCTACAGAGGTTATAATAAGTCTACTGTGACTGTGACTGTGACTAGACTTTCAGATGGAAGAGTGAAGCAGGGAGGACCACCTTTAAACAACTCTTACCCCAAAGCATCATTTGTTTAAAAAAAAAATAGATAAAACCTTTATTAAAATCTTAAAATATAAATATTTGAACAATGTTTTAGTGAAAAATGTAATCTAACCTGTCATATGCACATTAAACTACCCCAAAAACAAGCTCTCACCTCTTTAAATGTCATGGTGACTTGTGGAGCAGGTTGACCGTCCCTGATGTCACTCTCGGTGCTTCCATTGGATGTACCGTGGCCTGTACCATTCCCATTCACTAGAGGTCTGTTTTCTGTTGTTGAGTTACTGTTGTTTGCATTGTCCCCAGCCTCTTCTGAGTCTTCATCAGTGTCATCATCAGATTTGGTGTAATCTCGGGTGATGGCGTATTTAAAGACAGCTCTCTCCTCTTCAGTTCCTGTAAAACAAATCGTTGAATAAAAATAGAACAGGAAGCCTAAAATATAGATGACACAGAGTTACAAAAGATAGTAGCAAACAGGACTAACAATAGAACAGAAAATTTAAAACATTGGTGTGGGTTTTGGAATTATATACAATAGGGTTATCAAAAAAGATCGCCAAATGCTAATGAAATACTTAAAAGTATTCATTATTAATACTGAAAACATCACTTAATTCCCCACAGTGTAACGTTTGTGCTAGTAAATTTTTTGGGGTTTTTTTCACTTTGGATGGCTTTATTGCACTGAAAAATGTACAAAAAACGTTCCTTTCGGTGAGCGGGCTTGCATGTCCACAAACCTGACTTTTATTTAACCTCCTGCATGTCTCCATAAAAATATTGTTCACCTGGCTATAATATTCCACAGTATGATATAAAAGCCATCTATCTCCATGGAGAATGTCCTGAACTATCGCTTTATTTTTTATTTTATTTTTTTCAGCGGAATCAAGGTGACATACCACTACCAAAATGTTAACAGTGTAGGAAACAATGTGAGTTTTCCTGAATAGTTTTAGAATGTCTTGATCAGAGCTAATATAACCCCAGATGATAACATTAAATAAACTACTATTGCTTTGTATTAAAAATTGCATTCTATTATCTAAAAAAATGATCTTTTTGTCAGCAGAACGCACATTTCACTAAAACTGACGGCCTTGATCGCTGCTTGCGCCTTTAATGTATTTCATATCTTGATAGAAATATGCCTGACCTTCTTTTTTCTTGTAGTCGCTGGTGATGTTCCAGCGTTTGTCGGAGCCCACAGATTTAGTGGAGATGTTCTGGCCCACTCGGTGTATGTCCGAGTGAATCTGCATCTTTGAACCGTCCCTTTTGACCTAATCACAAAAGGCACATTTACTAATAAAAAAGCAAATAAAAATAAATCTACACTTGAGCGATTTTCCCACCAGCCAGTCAATGCAGTCCGCATTGACCTCGGCGAACACAAACGGCACGTCGTATTTCAGATCTGTGTTTCCGTTGAGAATGGCTGTGACAGGGGCTGGACCACACCAATATATTCCTGATAGAAAGACATAAAAATCATGAAATTAAAAAGACATCATTTTTACTTTTTGAGTTATTTTAGATCACCCCTACTTAAGTACTTTCTGTTCACTCCATCCATAAAGTTTGTAAGTTGCATAATGTTTTAGTTTCAAAATCTTATATCACATTTGCTCTAATTTAAACAAATCAATATTATAGTCAATATGTTAGACTCATTTTAAACAGTTTGCAGGGTTCCACAGTTATTCCTGGCTTACCATATGAATTCCGAACATCCAAATTATTCACCATGATGAAACTATAAGCACTTTTCACAACTCAGAGACGAGAGTGGAGTTTTGCTGTCACACACTTCCTGATTATTAGACGTTAAAACACTTTCGAATTTGATGCAGTCAGCACGCAGCAAACTTACTTTGACCTCAAGAGCTGCTTATATAATTTATGTGGTCACTGTTTTGGTGAAGTACAGATATATAATTTTATGTCCTGGTTGGACATGGGCAGCAGGTGTGAAGTAATTTTAACAATTACTGTAAGCCTCACCTGAATTATGCAAGTTATTTAAATAAAAAACATGACACGTTAACATCTTAAAGCTAATATCCCAACATCCCCATTTAAATCACACATTACTTTTGGCTCTCTTAGAGTGAAATACCTTGAGATTTCTCTTGAGGAGTTGGGTCTAGGACTTGCCATCCATCAAATCCTGGACGTAGATCTGGTCTCTTCATCCAGCCCTCCACCCACACATGATAGTTCCTGTTAGCAGCATACAACAAATCATTTTCTCTAGAACAAGATTATACTTGTAAGTCAAATGTATTTTTTTTCTCAGGTTTTCAGGTTGTGGTTTTGAAGGCCCATCATTTTACAGCTGGTCTGGTCTCTCTATGGAGAAACATCTATTGCTTAGTTTAAAGGCACTGTACCTGTTTACAGTCTTAAAAATGTGAAAAACACAACTAGTTAATTTTAAGCATTTTGCACTGGTCCAAAGTTATTCCTCATTCACCTAATGCATTCTGAGCATCCTAGTTATTCACAGCGATGAGTTTATAAGTGCTTTTCCTATCTGTCAGAGACCAGAGAGGAGTTTTGCCATCACACCACTAACAACTAACAACAACTAACATGCAACTAACATGCTAATGCGCAGTTCCTGATTATTGGACAATAAAACATTCTCAAATTAGATACAGAACACATTTGTACTAGAGCAAGACAAACTTTGTTAAAATACATGGAAAAAAAACAGGTACAGGCCTGTCAAAAATATACTATGTGGCTTTTCTAGTGGAAGGTCCGCCACCTGCTTGTCTCCATGGAGATATTATTTGCCTGGAATGTTCCACAGTATGGCATTAAGCTCTTCTATCTTCATGAGGACAAACAGGTAACCGTACCAGGCCAAGTTACAGGTCAGATCTGCAGAGAAGTGACTGCTCACAATAACAATGCATGTTTTTAAGGGATTTTTTGAGCATTAAAAACACCTGTAAAGCACACACACACATACACACACACACACACACTCACCAAAATAATAATTAATACAGCTTTAAGTAAAGATTTTAAAGCTTTTTTCTTAGCCGATAACGATATCATACGGGCTATCCAAATCAATACAGAAAAGTTGTAGCAAAGTTAAAATATTAACTTGTTACATTGTATAATAATTTTACAAATATAAAGACACATAAGAGTGTACACATATAGCCCCATACTGCACTCCCTAATACCCTAATATAAAGTAAATTATCTCACCACACACTGTCCTTAGAGGGCATGTCCCTGACCCCATAGTCCGGATGGTACACATCTACGATTAAGTTCTTGTTGTTGTCGTGGGCAGACTGATAGTTAGTGACCACGCGACACGGGATGCCAAAGAAACGCATCACTGTAAGCACAAATGGAGATTAGACAAATATCCCATTACATTAAATGGTCCCTTTCTGAAATCAATTGAAAATACAGTTATTATTTACACTGTAACTGTTAAAGATGTACTGTCCTCTAATAAATACATAAAAACAACTGTATATAAAAGTGACTTCAATCGTCTGTAAACGATTTTACAGTCTTAAAAACAAAAAACTGTCATGACGCCCGCTTGTCCCTGTCCTCCCGTGCTCTCTACCCCTCCCCGACCTGTATGCCCGGAGCTGGGCGGAGTTCGAGACTTCTCCGCACGCACCTGGAGCGCATCAGCGTAATCACCGCCACCTGCCGCTGAGTACTTGAGGGCTCGGCAGTCTACACTCGGCGCCAGATCGTCCGCGTGTAAACGTGAATGTTCCAGCATAGTTTTGTATTTTGTGACCTGCCTGCTCAGCTCTCATTCTGGATTTTGCCTCCCTTTCCAGACTCCTGCCTTCGCCCGCTTCTGCACCCGCCTCTACTCTCCGGTACCGTCAACTCCCTCTGCTCTGCCTGTCCTGGTCTCTGGCGTCCCGCCTGCTTCTGACTCTGGGTCCCGCTTCCTGGACTACGCTGGTCCCGCTTGTCCTGGTCTCGTCTCCGTCTCCCTCGTCACTCCGGCCCCGGCTTCCCGCTCCCGACCCGCTCTCCGTCCGTCTCGTCTGCCTCCTGCTTCCCGGATCCTTGTACTTGTTATTAGACTGTTTAAGACTGCTTTTCACTAAAGACTTGTATAATAAACACTGTACCCTTGCCCCGAGTCTGCACCTCTTGGTCCTTCCCGCATCCGTTACGACAAAAACAGAATTGGTTCATTTTAAGCAGTTTGCAGTGGTCTAGAGTTATTCCTCACTTATGCATTCTGAGCATCCTAATTATTCACGACGATGAGTTTATAAGCATTTTTCACATGAGACCGGAGCAGAGTTTTCTTATCATGCTAATGCACACTTCCTGATTATCGGACAATAAAAGGCTTTATAATTAGATGCAGACAGCACATAGTGGACTTATTTTGACCTCAAGAGCTGCTGATGCAATATCTCTACTGGGGTAAAAATACATGGGAATATACTGTGCCACTGTATGGTGTTAAATATTTTATCTCCATGGAGACAGCCAGGTGACCACACTAGGCCAGGTTACAGGTAGAATTTGTGGAGAGGCAACTTACAGAAAACATTTTACAAAAAGCAACAGTTTCTTTTAGCAATCAATTTAAAGCCATACTGTGGAACATTCTAGAGAATGCAGTAACATCGCCATGGATACAAAAGGTGGTCTCTGCACCCAGAGAAGTCTTAAAACAAGAAAGATGATCTAGATCTAATATCAAAATAGATTTGAAAAAGTACAATTTAAATGTCAATCCATATTAAGAACTCAAATAATAAAAATGTACCTGAGCACATGACCCCAGCGAAGACCCAACACTGTCCAAACTTGACGGGGTAACAGTCAATGGTGAGCCAGCGCTGGAGGATGGTGTAAGAGCCACTCCAGTGAGTAGGGGCTGTACCTCCGACAAAGTTATCACCCCAACGGCCCTGCAGCACACCGCGGTCATCCTCACTGTTTATCTAAAAATATAAGAAACACAGGATCAGTAATGCTGTTTTACACTGACTTCTGTGTCATGCCAAGCCCACACTGCCAGCTCAGTCCTTGTTATCTTAGCCAATGTCAGAGGACCTGCAACAGAAGCATATCCAAACAAGACTGTAATGGACAACACTGTCACAGCGTCTTGGCTCTGGGTGCTGGGTCCTGTACTGATGGTAAATAAACTTCTCCTGCGTTGGAACTCCAGCCTCATGTCTCTTCTTACAACTCTCAGATTACTTCACTTCAGTTTATTCTACAGTAGTATCCGTTATTCTTAATCAGTAACACTGACAAAAACCTCTGTCTATCTAAAATACAGTATAAACGATTAATCAACTAATAATTGATAAAAAAAAAATAATAAAAATAATTAAAGATGGGCAATGTATGTACAGTACTCATGTACTGATGCATGATGTGGTCTAATTAGTTTCTATAGAAATCCCAGAATGGGGTATTTCAGTTAACGCACATTTTCCGTTAGGATGTACATTAGTGACTAGATTCAATGTGGCAATACAATACAAAAAAGCTAACTGGCTAATGCTAACTAGTTTGTGCAAACCAGCTTACCACATGTTCAATAATCAGTTAATGTTAAAACATAAATAAATGAGTGTTTCAGAAGGCTGTCCTCTCACTTCTCTGGTAAAGCAGCAGCCAAGAGCCCGCTGATGTCATGTTTCAGTACCCAGTTGGCACCATCTCCAAGGTGGCTGAATGGATGTGCCTGAAGACTGGTAGATGTGTATGCACGCAGAGTATCAGTGCAGTGTGGTGTGCAGTAGAAAACAGAACAGCTTAATTACATACTAAGACTAACCCAGGACTAAACCTTGGACTAAAGCCAGGACTAAAGCCAGGACTAAACCACATTATAAACATGTATAAACCTGGAACAACATTTCAGTTTTTACACAGAATACCCTACCATTATTTTTGTTAAATTAGGCATATCACTGTGGATGAATGGGCTATGTTCTCTCACAAAGGGACAACATGACACAACAAGTACTCTGGGTGCAATGTGAACATGCAACAGGCTGGTTTCCAGGACAAACTCTTACTAACTGTTTAATGTTGCCTTTAGCTAAACATCTTTACAGAACAAAGGCTTCAATCAGGACTAAAACTAAGACTAAATTAAAACAAAACATGTATAAACCATGATTATCCATTGGCACTGCATGCATTTCAAAGCGGCTATGCTAGTTTTTTGTTGGCCTGATCAGTTTTAACACATTTTCAGCAGCCTGTGTTCAATATGAGTGAAAATTGTTCTTGCTTTGGTGTTTTTGGGTGGATTTTCAACACAAAAGGGGAGAGTGATTAATTGTTAAGCTGTTGGCTAATGCTAGCTAGCTCATGACGAATATCCTTAGAGAGGGACTTGTTCAACGGCATAAATCAGCTCACCTGTTATAGATCACCTGTTTTGATCAGATAGTGTTAAAACAAAGCTCAGATCAGGGAACGTTGATGACACCACCTGCAAAGTATCAGTGTTGTGTTCTGTTACCATGGAGCTGATGATCCTGCTGACGTAGATGGGGTTGCAGCGAGCAGAGACGTCATCCGCCGGGTCTTTGAGATGTTTATGGCTCAGATCCAACAGCGTCAGGCAGATCTGTACCATCTTCTCTTCGAACTACAATACAAGTACAACATGTCTAAATGAGCATGAACATGTAGATTAAATCACAGACCACAGATGTCCCAGAGCAAAGTGAGTCATCTGCATCCTTCAGTGTCACAGGGAGACAGGCCAAGAGTGTGTACAAAATCCAATCAAAGCAAAACGCAGCTTACATAACTATATTTATATATTTTTTCATTCTATTGAAATGTATAATTTTACTTCCTGGCACTTCCCTAGCAAAGAAGGTGCCTGATTTGTCTGTTATTAATGTTCATATCTTGATTCACAGATAAAATAGCGAAATAAAAACACCAGGATCATGTAGAACGGGTTAATACGAACATTTTAATACCAAAATGACGAGGCTCACTGCAGCAGTTATAGAGACTGAGGTGACAATAAAAAGTGAAGGTAAAGTGGAGTCAATGGAGCCAGAAGCATGCCCATGATCACTTCCTATTTGGAACGTGGCGGCTGGAGCATTAGCTATGTCCATTTATATACAGAATCTATGATGTTAACAAGGGCCAAAATATTTAAAATTACACAATAGTTATAATAATACAAATAAAAATGTATTTAGTTAAATCAATGGTTAATCTGACAGACAAAAGCCTTTCTTGTGTGTAAATTGTCTGTGTATTTTCAATGACAGTTGATGACATAGCTAGAAGGGTTTTGTTTAAGAATTCATTCCTACTTCCTGTTTTTTTCAACATTTTGTTTTCTACTTTTCTTTACAAACTGCCACTTTAACGGTGTCAGGCACTAGAATAATGATGAATATTCACCTCAGGTATTATCTCACCAAACCAGGCAATAAAAAACGTATTAATCTGCCAAATACAATTTAAGCCATCCTTCAGAGTCACTGGGAAACAAGCCAGGAGCAGACTGTGAACGACAAATTCTCCGCTTGGTTGCAAAATTCAATCAAGACAAAACCACCAGGATAAAACCAGGACCTGAATTTTCCCATGTATTTGAGCCAAACTTGTCTTGCCCCGGTACAGATATATTGTATAAGCAGAGGTTGAGGTAAAAATTAGTCTCTTGTGTACTGCGTTCATCTAATTTTGAAGCGTTTTATTGTCCAATAATTAGGAAAAGCACGATTAGCATTCTCGTTGTTGCATGTTTCACTGATGACCTACAGTAGTGTCAGTCATCTGCATTGACCACATCCTGAAAACAAGCCAGGAGTAGAGTATGTACGACAAATTCGTCACTTGGCTGCAAAACTCAACCAAGACACACTCAGGAACAGGAGCTTAACTGCACTGTACCCAATTTCTCCCATGTATTTGAGCCAGTTTTATTGTCTGAGGAAGTGCACAATTAGCATGCTTATTGTTGTTAGCTTTACCGTAACACCAACTCTCTGCTCTGGTCTCTCTGTAGATATAAACTACCCATTCAAAAGACAATAAGTATTTAGTTTTGACAGTTAATAGCTATGGCAGCGGTGCACATCACTGTTAAATCTGTCATACCTGTCCGTAGTCCCAGTTCATGGAGGTGATATAGTTTCCACTCCCTTTGTAAATGATTCCATGTGTGTTCATCACGTACTCCTGTCGATCGTCCTCCTCTGGCATATAAACCCAGTCAGCTACACAAAGAAAAAATAAATAAGTTAAATTAAAGTGCTGCTGGTGGTGGTGAAATGACAGCACTATGAATTATGTTGGCATCAAAACCGGAACTAAACTAATTCTAGCTGTAACTCAGTAATGTTTTGGGTTGCCAGTTCAATGTTAGCTGTTAATATTAATATGGTGTTGTTGTGTCTTTGGGCAAAACACCTCAGACACTTTGCCAGTATGAAGTATATTAGTGTGATGGTGATGGTATCATAGAATCCATTACAGCGACAGAGGATTAATTAAAGTGTTTTGGCCGAGGCATAAAATGGCAGTCACTTCTTTGCAAGCCAGTCCCAAGGCAGATGCGGCCATAAAAGTATTTTGAATAAGTTGTGGATTGCTCTAAACTATTTCATCTCCCTGTAATTACATTTGAACTTTGTTAATATGTGTCTTTTCTTCCACCTGAAATGTTATTGCTTTGCCTGGAATGTTCGATGATATGACCTTAAACCTATACATCAGTTTTTATCTATCTAAGAATACCTTGAAAAACACACATGCTATTTGTAAGCAGCAGGACTCTGAATTGGCACAACAAACAAACTCCTGTTGTTGTGTTGCATACTGTAGCTCTATTCATAGTTATGACTACCTAGCTGGAGGATCCTTCTGGTGCAGGGGCGTCAAACACATTTTCACCGAGTGCCACATCAGCAAAATGGTCACTCTCAAAGGGCCACATGTAATGTAAATAAACTACTTTTTTAACTTGTTCATTAACTGTCTCTGTATTTATTTCTTATTTGAGGTACAAATATTACATATACATTTCCATAGATGTAAAAATATGGCTGTATAACTGTAACTCCTGATAAACTGACATTTTAAGACAGTCAAACCTTTTAATTTATCTTGTTGTGGGCCACATAAAGTTACATGGGGGGCCACATTTAGCCTGGGGGCCTTGAGTTTGACACATGTGTTCTGGTGCTTGCTTAAATTTAGAGCTATGGCGGAAGAACCAGGGGCCCCTCAGACACTAGTAGAACATGCGAGCTCCACTGTGGCTCACATGGTCCAGGAATCAAACCTAGAAGCTTCTGGCTGTGAGGCATGAGGGTCTTACCAGTGCACCACGGGTTGAAAAGCACCACCAGAGACCCCAGTTCCTTCTCTTCTCCTAAGTGGCTGAGCTTAAGTATGTATTTGCCCACTGGAGCATCTGCTGGGGGCATTATGGTTAAATTTAGTTTGCCCATCTGCAGATAGGACAGATTCTGATCCATGGAGACGCTCCAGACAGCTTTAGCATCAGCTGATCGCTTCACGAAGTCCGGGAGCCCAAACCTGCACATGGTTCCTCTTTTCTCCTCTGGATGTTGTCCTGAGAATAAAAAAAAAATACATACAAAATATTCATAATCACATTTGAAGATTCAAGTTTTGTTCAAAATTTGCACCACACAATCACATTCACACAGGAAAGTGCATTGCCCAAGGACACAATAATAGCATGCAAAACAGTTAGTGGGCAAGGACCAGGGCTACACCAGGTCTAAACCAGCCCTAAAACAGCTCTGACTTTGGATAAAACCAGTCTGCACAGGTCTAAACCAGGACTAAATCAGGTTCAACCCAGGACTAAATTCGATCTAATAAAGGTCTAAACCAGGACTAACTCAGAACTAAATCAGGCATGAACCGGGTGTAATCTCAGACTATAACCAGGTGTTAACAGGTCTACACAATCTTGGTGGTCCAGGTTTTACCCAGGGCTAAATTAAGATTAACTAAAACCTAACCCAGGTCTATACTAGGTCTAATGTAGGACTAAATCAGATCTAAAACAGGACTTAACCATGATAAGCAAGTACTAACCCAGATCTATATCAGGTTACCCCAGACTTGAACCAGGGCTAAACAAGATTCAACCCAGGTCTAATCCAGAACTAAATCATAACCCAAGTCTACAGAATCAGGTAGAGGTATCAGCTGACCCAGGTCCAAACCAGGACTTAACAAGATTTAACCCAGGACTAAACCAGGTCTAAACCAAATAGAGCTAACCCAGGTCTAAACCAGGTCTATTGTCAGTCCTTACCAGTAGTAACGGTGAAGATGAGGTTGTGTATACCGCTGATGAAGGGGTGGTTGAACTGGATCTGCATACTGAAGCTCTGTCCTCTCCTCACTATGAGCAGTGTTCTGGACAGCACCCCCGTGTGGTGCAGAGGGTTATTCTGCGCCGGCTTGAAGTCCACCCCCAGGACTGAAACAACAGCGTAAAACACAGTGAAAATGTATTTGCTGACATACTAGATTAGCACATACCAGATATATTAATTTAAGCATCTGACCAGGTGTGGGCTTGCATAACAAAATTAATATCACGAGCCAGATCACAATTTCAATTTTATCACAAGTCAAGTAAACTTAGTATCTTTACATTGACTTGAAGTAAAGTCATCTCCTTCCAAAACTTCACATTTCATTGCAACTGGTGAAATCCACCTGTCACTCACTCAGCGCATTACTGGGACTGACCAGTAGGAGAGGAAAAGTGTCTGAGTGTTTGAGCATAGAGCTGAGAAAGCTGAGAGCTGAGAAAAAAATAGTGAATGAAATTGACAGGTGGATTAGCACATCAGGAACACACATGGTCCGTCAGTATTGGAAAAAAATATTACAAGGGGCTGAAAAACATGGCAGATTTCTGCAGAATCAATGAGCAAAGCAATAAACTCTCATTAATCTGAAGTGAGAGAAATTATATTTTATTTGTAAATCATAAGTGACCAATGAGCTCCTTCATTTTGCATGCGTCACTGAAAAAAAAAGATATAATTGCACGATCATGTTTGATTGGACTTGAGACATGACAGAGGATGTGAGAACCAGGCTGATATCAATGTGTAAAAAGTACAGAGAGGTCATTCTGGATTTGACCAGAATAGCATATTGTCCCTAGAATTGTACAAGACTTCAATTTGTATGAGCCTGTTGCCGAGCCCGACTCATCTAGTTCAAATATTTAATACAGTACAATAATCTCAGTGATGCCCAAGCATCCAGCTAAATTTCTCTCACTACTTCACTGCCATGTGGATTAAGTATTGATGATTCACATCAGACAACTACAGTGAACACATTCCAGATCTCTATTGCAAATCCAACTGAACATCATTTGGTGTTTTTGCAGTAATTATTTCCATTGTTGAAGTACATCTGGACATGTTCTTTGTTTGGCCATGTGTGTTTTTTTTATGTGTCTATAATATCTAAACTGATGGTTGGGCCAGATTTAGAGAGTACAGAGGTGTGAGGTGGACACACCTCCAAAACTGGTCCTGCGACTTCTCCAAATATGTTCTTTTCTACATTCTACAAACATGTGTCAATATTACAAAGTCCCATATTCATAAAGGCACTTGTGAAATGTGGAAACTGTAATCATTGTTCGAAGAATTTCAATGTCACCCAAAAATCCAATAGGGCTGTGCAATTTGTGCAATTAAGTGAATTTGAGTCTTTTTAATGGAGAGGTCTACAGCCAATCCTCTGTCAGTAAAAGTATCTGGCTTGGAACAGACTTTGGAGGAAGAATTTTTTGTCAAAGTAATAATTTTAATATCTTGGTTTTATACGATTGTTAAGTGAAGCTGATTTCTAGCTTTGTTTTAACATCAAACAGGACGATAAAAATATGTGTTCAACCACAAACAATAATAGTAATAATGTAAAAATTTAACATAACATAGGATTACCAGTGTGTATATATATCACTAACAGCCAGTCACTGCTAATGCTAACTTAGCCTAGCCTAGCTTTTTACCTCAACCTTGTACACTTCCTGTCACACTTAAACCATTGTTAGCGCCAAACAACTGCAATACCTTTTCAAAGCAAGTTGTTGTTTAAAAAAAAAAAAAAGAGAAAAATTAAAAAAACAAAAAAAAATTATAAACATATCAATTTTTTTCAGTCAGTTGATGCAGCTCGGACCCGGAAGTGACATCATACTCAACAACTCTATAGCGTGCCTAAGAAACTCAAAACACTTTACTTTGCATCATACTCCAGAATCACCCTCTGATGATGAAGCACTTCCGAAAACACAGCTACCCTGGGGCTGGATGATGGAAATGCGTTTGCCAATCTGCAGCGATGACCTCCCACTGAACTCAGAATGATGTGTCAGTGAATGTGAACGTAAGCTATGGTTGGATAACACCTTGTCCACAGTTA
Source organism: Periophthalmus magnuspinnatus (assembly GCF_009829125.3). Lineage (NCBI taxonomy): Eukaryota > Metazoa > Chordata > Actinopteri > Gobiiformes > Gobiidae > Periophthalmus > Periophthalmus magnuspinnatus. The sequence goes on from NC_047130.1 coordinate 10,308,196, forward strand.
TAACAGTGGCACATTCATTCTTACTGTGAGCTGGGGCACGTCTACACAGATCTGTCCAGTAACTCATGTGGCATCAGCTGCTGGTCACTATGGAAATTGGTAAGTTTAATGCCATACTGTTGAACATTCCAGACCAAGACATAACATCTTCATAAAGAAAGACAAGTGGGAGACTCTCTCACCAAAAAAAGATGAAATGTGAACCTTTAATTATAGTGCTAGTGCTGAGCATGTCCTTACAAATACTCATACACATCTCATGAATGTTGGTTAATCTGCCTGTCTGTTGTTGACCAATGACAATGTTTCACTGTTTGATTTGAAATGTTCCTTGGATTAAATCAACTTCCTGAAGCTCTGTGAGGCGACTGCGGTTGTGATACTGTCATTTAATTCAAAATGTCATGAATACTTGATACTTTTTTCTTTCAACAGAAGTAGCTTAACATTCACTTTCTCCTCAGATGCACCAACTATTCCTGTGTTTCCGGAGACGTCACCACCTTCTATTGGTCAATAATATGTAATACCGATGGGGGCACTTAAAGTCAATATTGTTAAAATGCAGATATATGCGGTAATATGCTGAGTTCTTGGTCCTAGTCACTAATAGAAATGATCATGACAATGTACAGTGTAATCAAGAGGGAAAAATGGCTCTTGACCCCCATCCATTGACAGTATAAAGAAGTGGACTAAGTGAGTGTGACGTCACCCATTGCGTTCAGCTCCAGACAAATGAAGCTCATTGAGGCTAGCAGTTATAGCGGCCAATTTAGCGCCAAGTTCCAACCGTGAGTATCACAGCAGCCAAAGAGCCAATCCAGAGCCAGGCTGGTGAATGTGCAGGATTCATCTGTTATTAATGTTCATATCTTGATTTGCAGAAACAATAGCAAACTAAAACCAACAGGATCATGTAGAGTGGGTTAATATGAACATTTTAAGACTAAAATGATAAGGCTCACTGCAGCAGTTACAGAGAGAGGGGTGACAATTTTTCAATGTAAAGTGAATTGGAGCCACAGTTGATGGTGTCGGAAGCACGCTCATGCTCACTTCCTATATGGGACGCAGCGGCTAGCAGGTTAGCCATGTCCATTTATATAAACAGTCTATATATAAATGTGATACTCTCAGATGGTCTTGACCCCCATCCCCAACTGGTTCCTTGTTTCCTCCTCGGACAGCTTTAAAAATATGCTGACCTACAAAAACCAGCTCCGCTCTCGTCTCCAGACAGATAACAGTGGAATGAACCGTTCCTCCCAATGAAATGCCATTACTTTATTCTCTGTCTGTCGTGGCAGAGGTAAAGCAGGGTTCACACATTCACTAGGCTTGTAACGTCACGCAATCCAGTGTACTATTTTATGACACTGACTGACATATGATTTAGTAGCATGTCTGCGTAAACAACTAGAGTGGACTTAATGAACAAATGTATTTAAAACTAATCCCATGTTAATGTTTCTAAATTATATTATTCAATTTAACCTTTGTTAGGTAAGGCAAGGTACACTTTAATGTCCCTGAAGGGACATTGTCCTCTGCATTTGACCCATTCTTCAATGCCACTGGGGCATCTACTCAGGGACCCATCTCTGTGACTTTGTTGCAAGGACTTAGTTGGAGGATCTTACCCAATGTGCATGCTTTGGGTTGTTCATCTGAAGATCATTCCAACTACGGTCCTGGTAAATGCTTACAAGACAGACAGACAGACAATAGGTTCGTAAAACAATACAATCTGGTGCACTATTTTATGACACTGTCTGACATATGATTTATATTTAGTGGCATGTTTCTGCAAACAACTAGAGTGGAGTTAATGGACATATGTATTTCAAAAGTAAAGAAAAAAAAAAAATGAAAGTGGACTTAAAGCTACCATCCCTAATTTTATTAGATTTTTTGTCACCAGCAGATGACACATGTGAAACCTGCTCCTCCCCTCGTTTAAGAATAAAATCATCTCACATGTTGCAATTCCAATTAAATCAGCTCTTTCGAGTCATATTGTATTAAAACAATGCTCAGATTAAAGTCTAACAAAGACTCAGACAAAGCGTGCCTACAGTCACACCCTCGAGGAAAGTTGATGACATTAGGTGTCGAAGACAAAACTTTTGTCTTTTTGGGCATGTACAGGTGAGTCAATGATGAGTTCAAGTCACATCTAGTCTGTGTTGGTACAGTGAGCTCAGGCAGGGGGGAAACGCCACATGTGATTGATTTGGAAAGACACTGCAGGTTGCTAAAACAGGTTTTACCTAATCCACAAACATATCATTCAACTGACAATGATCCTGCAATGCTGCTATCAAATTAAAATAAATAAATAAAAATAATGCTTCAGTTTATTTGACTTGTATGTTTCATTTAAAACAATTTACCGCTGTCCAAAGTTATTTCTCACTTTTATAACATTCTTAAGCCTAATATCCTAATTATTCAAGGTCAGCTCTATGTTCTCATATACCTTATGTTTCCACATTTTAGGGACATCTTACTTTATTTTTGTTATAGTTTGTGCTTTGCTGTAGAGTTATAGTAAAGATCAACATTATGGTTAAGATTAGGGCCAGTTTTGAGATTATGGCAGGTCTGGGCAGTACATCCAAAATCTAAAAACTCAATTGTTTTGCAGACACTGGACGATTACTTATTATTTTAATAGATTTTAATTGAGTTTAATCAAAGTCAGAGCAGGGGGTTCTTGTCTTTCAAACAAGCTCTATATACTATTATTTAAGAGCGTGTAAACTGCATGCATTTGTGTGGATCTGTGATCTAATTTTAATAGTTTAAATTTGAATGAGATGTTTTGCAAAGACAGTTGTGTAATTTGCATAACCTTCTTTGCAAGTAAGAAAATCAGGAGATTTAGCAATTTTGCTAAATCTTGATTGATAAAAATATAAACTGATTGAATGAATTGGATTAATTCCCCAGCCCTAGATTATGGTTAAAATTAGGGTCTGGTTTTGAGATTATAGTTAAAATGGTTAAGATTAGGGCCAGCCTGTTTGGGTGGGGTTATGGATTTCTTTTCAAAAATATCTTGTAAATGTGACGAAACAAGGAAGTGGGAACATACAGTCCGTGTTTTAAAACCTTCTCACAGATGTAGGAACGCTCCCAGTTGTTCACCATGATGAGTTTATAAGCATGTTTCCAGTGAAAGTCTGAGTAACTGTAATGTAGCACTCCTCATGTCTGGTGATGTCACATACTTTAGCCTGGTGTCTGTGAGAAGTGATGTCTCATTCATGTTTTTGAAGAACTGACAGTAACTGAACACTCTAATTCAGGGAAGTACACATTTTTCATGCAAAGAGGGTGATAAATTGATGATTATGCAGTGAATCATTAAAAAATACCATCTATCTAAGGGCTGAACGCTCCACCACGCCTTCATTCTGTCTCGGACCGTTAACATTAGGTCTACATCACACCTATAGTAATTGTATAGAGGAAACAATGGTAGAGGATAATTAATTTACAGTACTTTTCAGGAAGATGTGGCCCAATTCACTAAGAAGGCAGAGAGCCAAACAAATGCTCTCATTTTAATCCAATTTACTACAACTTGTTTTTGTTTTTTGTAATACACAACAATTTGACCTCATTTAAATTATTTCATGGTAAATTCTGGCTTGTTTATGTTTCATCAAAATAATTAATTTCATTCATGTTATTGCATATAAGAGATCAGAGGGGGGAGTACTCAGATTTACACGGCTACATTTGCTTGAGTATCTTTTTAAAGACATTGTACTTTTCAGAGTTTTTTTTTTAAAGACATTGTACTTTTTTAGCAGTATACATTTACTCCTACTTGGGTAATATTTTTTTTTTATTGAATTAACAGTACTCTTACTTGAGTAAAAGTTTTGGTTACTCTTCCCACTGTGAGTAAGTTTACAAGTGACTTGAGTTTTATGTTGACGATATGAAATGATTTGAACATTTGCATTTCTTGCAGGTCTCCTTCAGATAGGTTTTAGTTTGTCTCATTGTTTTTGTGTCTGTCCTTTGAAAATACCAGATTTTGCGCATTACTTAATATTTTGTCCTTTTAAATACATTAACTTTATGTTCCACTCTAACTTACTTTTACTTGAGTATTGGTTTTCCCAAATACTTTTTGACTCTTTATTGTGTAATTTCATGAACTTTTTTTGTACTTTTTTTCTAAGATTATTTTGAAGTAATGTTACTTCTACTTGAGTACAATGTTTGGCTACTCTACAAAACTCTGCAAGAGACAAGTACAAGTTTAAAGATATCATGCTTCGGACTGACTCAAACTATGAATCTCCTCGTTTAGGGGTAAAGGCTGTACTCACAGTCCTAAAAAACAGGCTACAACTTACTGATGTGACCACTTCAAGTACAAGTAAAAAGGATTTAAAATCACAATCAAAGATAACCACTCTGCCACAGTAACACAGACAGGACATGCAAAGCACTCAGAGAGATCAGGAGTCTAACCTACAACCTCCTGGTAAAAGGGAGAAGACAGGATAACCACTCTGCCACAGCAACACAGGGAGAACACGCAAACTCCACTCAGAGAGATCAGGAGTATAACCCACAACCTCCTGGTGAGAGGGAAAAGACAGGATACCCACTTTGCCACAGCAACAAAGGGAGAACACGCAAACTCAACTCAGATCAGGAGTAACCCATATCCTCCTTAATGAAGTTGCCAAATCGTGCATACTGAATACAAATGTGTACTAGTATTTGCTGAAAAAACTGCAACCTACTAGAAAGCCCAATACTTTTTCCCGTGATCTACTGCAGTACCAGTTAAAGTAGTAGTAGTAGTAGTGGTAGTAGTAGTAGTAGTAGTAGTAGTAGTAGTAGTAGTAGTAGTACTCACTGGAGGACATTGGAGGTTCCGTAGTCATTTTCAGCTCCTAACGCAGTACTGACTGTAGTAGTAATAGTGCATGAAGTGCAGTGATTTGTGATGATGATATAAGTTTGAACTGTGCCAAGCCCTGCCCAAAACATGCCTAACAAGTTAACTCCCTCACTGCCAAATGTTGATACTAGTACTTAAAGCACTCGGGAAACATCTAAGCAATGACATCTCCATGGAGACAAGCAGGTGACAGGCTTCTACCAGAAAAGTTACACATAAACATAGGTATTTCTTGTTGTACAATATGGACCTCTAGGAATGGACTGATAGTTCAAAAACACATTTTCTGGCTGCAGAATGATGCCTCTTCTTAGATGGTTTCTCTATCTAAAACTGCATTTCATATAAAACATTCCTGACTCTGGTCAAAGTTGTAACTCAAGACCAATAATTTGCACTAACTTGTTAATCAACTCAAACTATTCCCAGTAAACTTCTCCATGTATTTGGAATCTAGGGGTGCAACTAACACTTATTTCAGTCGCCAGTGATACATTTTTTTAATTTCCAGTCTAGTCAAAGGAGTGTGTCTAGTTTTGTAATGTAGCCAAGTAAAAGTACTTAAGTAAAGTGCAGATACAAAAAATGTGTACTTAAGTAAATTGATGCTTTTTACTTTTACATCATGATCTCATTTTCGTCTCATTTGAAAGTAGGTATTTGTATCTGTTTCAACTCCTCTATATTTTTGACTGAAAAATAAAATTATTTTTATTTGTAGCATGTTTATAGTTTGAGCAAATAAAAATATACAAATAAAAAGAGCTAAAAAACTATCAGTTCAATTGGTTCTGTTCAACAAAATTGAGCACAAACCTTTATCATTAATTTAAAGCTTAATTAGGTATCAAAATCTGTGTGAAATATTTTTAGTTTTTACTTAGTACATTTTTAAACGGGTTCTTTAATACTTGTACTTAGGTAAATACTTAGGTTTTTTCAGGCGGTATTTTTACTTTTATCTGTATCTGCACTTTTACTTAACAAACCTGAGTACTTCTTCCACCACTGTCTATTGTACAGGCTTTTTAAACATAACATTATTTACATTATTAGCCATCTTAGATCAAGAATGCTTTACAAATAACCAAATGTAAACTCATGAACTAGGTATGTTGTAGTTGACATAATGAAAGGAGGGTGTGTACCAGGATGGCTCAGTGGTTCAGGTGTTGGGACTGTGACTTCTCGCTTGGAAGTTTTCCCTCAACTCTGTGGATATAACCTCCACAGTAGCATCAATGACCTGTGGAAGACAGGCAGGAATAGGATCAAACTTCACTCAGATTCAGTTCACACTTTGGAGGACCAGATGTGCGTTAACTGGTCAGATTAAAAGTCTGTATTACAGCCATATTGCCTGTCAAGTTTTGGCCACTACAGTCTTCATGTTTAACCCTCATGTTGTCCTCATATTCTGTATACACCCCTTGTCCTCCCGGTCAAAATGACCCGTCTTCACTAAATCCCTAATATAAGCAGTTTAATTGAATTTTAAACACCAAATTTTATTTTGCTTGAAGAAACATTCACCACAAAATATGTGAAACTTGAGTTTTCCCTTTTCACCTGTATTTCTATAGCTTTAGAAACAAAAGAAATGTGCAAAAAATAATTTTTAATGCATTTTCATTCATCCCAATGAGTCAGATTCTTCTGAATTTTTTTTTGTTTTGTTTGTTTTTGCCAGTGAACAGTGTAAGAAAATATACAACCAAAAAAAAAAAAAAAAACTCATTCAACAAATGCACAGCTCTTGCAGATATATTTCTTACACCTACAGCACACTGTATGTGTTTTAAAGTCCTTCTTTGGCAGGCAGAACTGACATCTCTTCCTCTTTCTTGCCCCAGCTGGGGCAGCGGCTGTGGCAGCTGGATCCTCAGGTTGATCAGGAGTTCCTTCACTCTGTATAGCTTTGACAACTGCTGCAGAGGCTTCTGTGCGGGGACATGCTTCCTTCTTTCAATGAGTGGAGTTACAAGTGCCTTTCCTAGCTGCTCCAGTAACACCCTCCTCTTGTGCTGCTTACGAGGCATCCAGGTTGGGTTGATCTCTCTCCAAATCACAAAGGCATTGTAGGAGGAAACATCAATGATGTTGTGGAAGATGACCAGGGGCCAGAGGGCAGTCCTCCTTCTGCAGCTATATGTTCCAATCACCTTATCAAGGTTGTCCACACCTCCTTTGTTACAGTTGTAGTCTAGGATGATGGATGGCTTCCTGTCCTCACGATCGCTAATGCCAGCGTCTGTGTGCAGTGTGCTCAGAAGTACTACATTCTTATTTTTCTTTGGGATGTAGGAAACTAGGGTGGTGGTGGGCGTGACGGCAAACTTTGATGAGAAGATCTCTCTCTCCTTTGTTGCAAGCAGTGCAGGTGGGAGCTCAGGCTTGTTCTTTCGAACTGTGCCAACCATGGTGATCTTCCTCAGGAGCTGCTGTTCGAGTTCATAAGAGGTGAAGAAATTGTCACATGTCACATTGTGACCCCTCAGTCCCTCTGTCACAACTCGCATCCCCTGGTTCTTCTCTGAGCCTCCACTGGTCGGCTTCCTGGTGTAGACTTGCATCTTCCAAGCGTAGCTTGATTTGGCATCGCAAGCCACCTATGACTTGATCCCATATTTTGCTGGCTTGCTGGGCATATACTGCCGGAAAAGACAACGACCTTTGGACAGAAGAGATTAGCATGAGTGATTTGTATCAGAGTCACAGAAAACAGTCAGAATCAGATCAGAATCAGAAGACTTTTATTGCCATAGTCTGTGAACACAGTTCACAAATTAGGAACTTGCTTCGGTGAAAAAGTGCAACATAAACACACTGAGAAATACTTAAAGGGAGAAAATATATACAACAGCAGCATCAGAACAACAGTGCAAAGTGGCTTATTAAAGTGGCCGGTGTTATAAAGTGTCCAGTTTAGTGCAGATATTATAAAGTGTTCATGAGACAAACAGCAGACGGGAAGAAACTGTTCTTATGGCGAGAGGTTCTGGTCCCAATGGACCGTAGCCTCCTGCCAGAGGGAAGTGGCTCAAATAGTCCATGTCCAGGGTGAGAAGTGTCAGCTGCTATACGGCCTGCTCGCCCCCGAGTCCTGGAGACGTACAGGTCCTGTATAGATGGAAGGCTGCAGCCAATCACCTTCTCAGCAGAGTGCACAATGCGCTGCAGTCTCTGTCTGTCCCTGGCAGTGGCCCCAGCAAACCACACAGTGATGGAGGAGGTGAGGATGGACTCAATGATGGAAGTGTAAAACTGCACCATCATCTGGACCGGCAGCTTGCATTTCCTCAGCTGCCACAGGTGGAACATCCTCTGCTGGGCTTTCTTGATGAGGGAGCTGATGACTTGAGATCCTGGGTGATGAAGGTGCCCAGGAAGCGGAAAGAGTCCACAGTGGTGATGGGGGAGTCCGTCAGGGTGAGGGGAGGCAGGGGGGCTGTGACTTAGTCCGAGTGTCCGAGATATTCTTCCCCAGCCGCACGCGCTGTCTCCTGTCCGTTAGGAAGTCAGTGATCCACCTGAAGGTGGAGTCAGGCACGTTGAGCTGAGCGAGCTTGTCCTGGAGCAGACCAGGGAGGATGGTGTTGAATGCAGAGCTGAAGTCCACAAACAGGATCCTGGCGTAGGTTCCCGGGGAGTCCAGATGCTGGAGGATGAAGTGAAGGGCCAGGTTAATGGCATCGTCCACAGACCGATTGGCTCTGTAGGCAAACTGCAGAGGGTCCAGGAGGGGGGAGGTGAGGGACTTGAGGTGGTGCAGGACCAGGCGCTCAAATGACTTCATGACTACAGACGTCAGCGCCACAGGTCTGTAGTCATTAAGTCCAGTGATCCTGGGCTTCTTGGGGACGGGGACAATGGTGGACAGCTTGAAGCAGGCTGGGACGTGACATGACTCCAGGGAGGTGTTAAAAATGTCCGTGAAGACAGGAGCCAGTTCCTCAGCACAGTGTCTAAGGGTGGAAGGAGAGACACCGTCTGGGCCCGCTGCCTTACGGGGATTCTGCTTCCTGAAAAGCTTAGTCACGTCCTGCTGGGGGGGGGGGGGGGGTCCGAGGTGGGTTTGGAGGTAATGTCCATGATGGTGAGGGAGGAGGGGGAGGGGTGTGAAACTTCAAACCTCGCATAAAAGCCGTTTAACTTGTTGTCCACGGCGGGAGGGGCTTTGGGCCTGTAGTTGGTGATTTGCCTAAGCCCTCTCCAGACAGAAGCAGAGTCGTTGGTGGAGAATTGCTGCTCCAGACGTGTATTGTACTTTGCTTTAGCCTTTTCCACCTCTTTGCTAAACGCATACTTGCAACGCCTGTAGCCCTCACGATCTTCTGCCCTGAAAGCCATCTCCCTTTCCCTCCTCAAATGTCTCAGTCTGGGTGTGAACCAGGGTTTGTCGTTGTTAAAAGTCACCCTGGTGCATCATGGAACGATGCTGTCCTCACAGAACTGAATGTATGACGTCACAGTGTCTGTGTACTCATCCAAACTGTCTGTGGCAGCCTTGAACACATCCCAGTCTGTAGTGTCCAAACACGTGCGAAGCTCCTCCACAGCCTCACTGGTCCACTTCTTAGAAGTCCTCACAGCAGGTTTGGAGAGTTTCAGCCCTTGTTTGTAAGCAGGGATGAGGTGAACCATGACGTGATCAGAGAACCCTAGAGCAGCGCGGGGCACGGCTCTGTAGGCTCCACTGACTGTTGTGTAACAGTGATCCAGCGTCTTCTGCTCTCTCGTCGGGCAATTAATAAACTGTCATAATAAACTGTCATAGAATTCAATAGTGAAAATCACTTTTATTAGAAATATGAACACAAATTACCTCTAAATGGAACCAATTGCTCATCCACTGTTACATCAGGCCCTGGGTCGTAGAGGTAGGGCAGCTGCTCCACCCACTTATCCCAGACGTCTCTTATGGCTGCAAGTTTGTCTGTCACACGTCTCGCTGGTCTTGACTCACGGTTATCACAACGTAGCAGTCTTGAATAGGTGTGATCTGCTACTGATTGATCTGAGACAGAACTAAAACATTCTCACATTCTATGGTGTGTAAATAACTGTGACCGTGATTTTAATTGAATTTCACTGTTGGGTCATTTTGACCCGAAGATGACCTGTGAACGTTTTTGTACAGCATGCATGATAATGTGAATAAAGGCAACAATTCACTTTTTCTAAAGTTTGGGTCAATCTAGGAAAAGTAAAAAAAATTCGAGATAAAAAATAATCGTTGATTCGATGATTTTTTTTTATTTTTTAACACAGTAGCGGGTCATTATGACCCGAGGACAACATGAGGGTTAAGTTCAGGATATCATCAACCCATCCATCCATTTTCTGTCACTAATAATTTGAATAAACCCAATGTGTCTTTACCAGGATGTGTCAGTGTCCTGCAGGGTGACAGCTCCAGATATCCTGCATGTGTCCCAGGATGGCTGAGTGGTTAAGGCATTTCTCTTAAGAAGCAATGGACTTATGGGTTCAAACCCCACTCATGGTACATTTAAAGGTGCTAGCTGCCTTTTTCCACAACACTATGTTTACAACCTTGGCAGTGGTATCGATGACCTGTGAGGTGACAACTCCAGATGTGCCTCATGTGACCAGGATGGCCGAGTGGTTAAGGCGTTGGACTTAAGATCCAATGGACTGTAGTCCTCGTGGGTTCGAACCCCACTCCTGGTAAGACTGATGTTTGGGTTTTTCTTATATACTGAAATCTAGAATAAAAAGTCAGTCAGAACAAAACTGAAATAAATTGGTTATAAACAGCAAACCATGTAAAAATCTTTTTAAGCTTCGTAATGTAAATAGATGAACTTCTATTAATATAAAAAGTGTACATGAGGGTAGTCACGAGCCAGTCAAATCACTTTTTTTTAATGAAATGTCTATGTAACTCCAGAAGACAATAGAACTTAACCTGCTGAACTAACTTTTCATCAAGCGCTGTTGTGTGAAAGAAAAATTACTTCACAACAATGCAACAGAACCAAACATATACCAGATGGCCCAGTGGACTTAACATCCAATTCAAATGGAGCATAAATGAAATATGTTGTAGGCTGCATATCAAAGAATATGTTTTGACTTCTGACAAAAAAACAAAAAAAAACATGCAAAAAATGTCAGATGTAGATACCAAACCACGATGATAAACTAATTTATAAATGATGAATTATAAACAAAGCATATCATTGTTACTGTGAGCAGACTGGTTAACTGTTATGTACATGTCAAGAAGAGCAAGTCAAGCCATCTCCCCATCTATATTTCTATGTAACTACATGAAGCAAAAGAACTCAAACTGCTGGATTAGAAATCAGTTTGAGGAAATACACTTACACCATCTCTTCAACATTAAACACTGTTATGATCATGTTGAGGAACTGCAGCGTCTGATGTTTTCCAATCTACCAGGATGTATCAATAGTCCATGTGGGTTCAAAATCACTCCTAGTAATGTTTAACTTTACAACTAGTAGAAATACTTTATGTGATGAATTCTGAATGTGCAAAAGCAAACTACTTTCAAGTGTTGTACATGTCCTGCAGGTAATCAATGTTAAAAATCAGGTACATTTATACATGCTAAGTTTGCCCTTGTGTACTAGGATGGCCGAGGGGTTAAGGCATTGGACTTAACCTCCAATAGACGGGGAGCTCTACCAGGAGTGAGGTTTGAAGCCATAATGAAAGAAGTCTTCATGTATGTGTGGAGCCAAGAGCAAGCCAAGTCACTTCCCTTATGACATATCTATATAACTTCAGGAGACAAAAGAATGTTGAACTGGTCGCACACATCATGTGAGTATTGTGTATAGATTCTTAACAGATTTCTGATATTTATAAAACTGAACAGAGGTCCCATCATGCTGCACTCACACAGCGGACGACAAATGCCGCAACGGGATATTCATGTTTCAAGAGGCCTCACCCACACAGAGCGCTTTGTTTGTGTCGTAAACCAAATATACACATCGATTTTGCATAATGAAATTTTCATAAATGAGGACCATCAACACTTACTTTTCATCAAGAAATGTTGTGTAAAGGAAAAATTTATTCTAATAGTGCTAAACGTGTAGTCTACCATGATGGCCGAGTGGTTAAGACACTGGACTCCAATATGAGCTGTCCCTCTTGGGTTTGAACCTCACTCCTGGTAGTCTGGATGTAGTAGTCTAGATGTTACTTTGGGTTACGAGCGGGAAAAGCCCTAAAATAGAAAGTCACTGGTTAATCTCACAGCTCAGACTCAAAGACCAGTCATGTTTATGTAACTACCTACTAATCTCACCTCATTTTATGTTTCATTACGTTAAGGCTGGGGTGGAGGATGTAGACATTTAATGGTTAACGGTTTTGGGAGGAGGGTGATATTTTATCATTTGTCTGGAATGTTCCAGAGAATGAAATTAAACATATATTTATAGTATTTATTAAACACCTTAAAAAACATGTCTATTCTTAGTATGAGCAGGGTCGCTTCTCCACTGATCTGACCAGTTACTTGGCCTGGTTGTGCCATGACTGCTTTCATGACGATAGATATGTGTGTTTCATGGCTGACTGTAGACAATAGCATCTCTCTCACAAGGTGCTGATTACACACAGTGACTTGGCAGTACAAATTTGATCTCAATTATGGATTAGTAAGACACAGAAGTGGGTAGTACTACATAGACTCGAGCAGTGTTGGGCAGTAACTAATTACAAAGGGATTACTTTTTTGTAATGCAATAATGGAACTAGTTTCAAGAATTAATGTTTTTTTAATTAATTCTTTCTTGAGCTGTATGTGTTTTTGTTTTTTTGTAAAGTAACTTATAGTAATCAGTAATCAAATTACAATCAGAGTAGTAAGTAGTTAGTTTTGCAACAGTCTGATCAAAAATGTACTCAAGTAACTTTTTCAATACATTGTGTTAATGTCCAAATAAAGATTCTTTCATACCATTATCATCATGGACTTTTGCTCCTTCAATAATGATATATTTTAAACTGTTAAGTCTTCTTTACTCTTCCCACTGTGAGTAAGTCTACACGTGACAAAAGCTTTATTTTGACAATATGAAATGATTTGAACATTTCTATTTTTTGTGTTTCTTCTCCTGCAGATAAAATTTTGTTTGTCTCATTTTTATTTCCTTTGAAAATAACAGATTTTGTGCATTATTTAATGTTTTGTCCTTCCAATTACAGATACGCTAACTCTTTCTTGAGCACAAATTTGGCTACTCTATCCACCTCTGTTAATTGCATACTGCATACATTTAGACAGCAGTCACTGGCAAACCAGAGTAAAAAAAAAAAAATCAGAAAAAAACAGAATAAAAATCCTAAGAGGCATTTTTAATCACAATCTTGTACAGTGCCTTAGAGCCATTTGCACTTTGTTGACTCATAAGCACAATTCATTAAATATATATTTTTTGTTACATGTGAATAGAACAGATTAAAGTCCATATTTGTAATAACATATTGAGCCCTATGTGCCCTGATGCATTAAGTCTCTGGCTTTCTGCAGGTTGTGGTCAACAGCATTGTCTAAAAACTGCACCCAGGTCAGCTCCGCCTCTCCGCAGACGTGACTGGACCTGAACACACAGAAACAGAGAAACAATAATACAATATGAGGAGAAAGTAGAACAAACAAGTATAGAATTATTGTACATTTGCAACAATCACCATTAGATCTGTTCACACAAAGTGGCACCTAAGATAAGATTCTAAACCTGTAGTTTATCAAATTTAAATTAGGACTAAACCTCGTCTAAAATGAAACTAAACCATGGATAAGGTGTTTCTAAATAATGATTAACCTAAACTAGGACAAAAATATAAATGATTTGTCTCTAATAGACAAATAGTCAAACTGGGGAGGGACCTGCGTACCACGAGACAGCTCACACACACCAGTCTGACAAACACTGCACTGGGTACAATATCAAATAAACACTGGCAACAGGCAGGAGCTTTGGAAAAATACTGAAAAATAATGAGGAACAGTATTTGATACAACTGCAAGTTTATAAACTTTCTATCAAAAAAGAGTTGTGTTTTTACTTTTGTGTGAAGCTAAAATTGTTTTTAATATGCTATATAAATAAAATTGAATTGAAAAAAAATTACAATTTCAATATTGTTTGATCATACTGTCACTTGTGAATGACTGAATTATAATGTTTCTTCTCACAGTAATCTACTGCACTAAAATATGATGTAACTAATCCCTAATCCCTCCTTGCTGGGTTACTTCTGCAGCTGTCATGATTCGAATACTGGACCTAAATAACATCAAAAGTAAAAAGTCCACAATACCTGACAATGTTTAGGACCTTCTTTAAGACTGAAGCAAGTTTTGAAGCCTGTCGGACAAGACATTACAGGTGTTATTTTGTGTGGACATATTTATAATTGTAATAAATCAAGTGTCTGAGTGTCTTACATTCTCCTCAACCCCACTGTAGTCCATTGGAGGATAGAGACAGAGAGCCAGGTCATCAACTCTGTATGGAAAACACACAGGTACAGGCTTCCATTAAGACCAGTAGAGGGCAGCAGAGTACGAATCTGCAGAAGTATTTGATCATAGTAGAGAAAAGGCTGTTTTCATTTGAATTTCAGAGGATGGAGAGAAGAATACAGATGTCAAATTTTAGTGTTATGGAAGTTATTAGAAAAAACATCAAATCTGACAATTATTCACTATTATTGGGACCATGACCAACACAACAGCAAATCCATCATTTTCTTTCACTACTTTTAGACTTTCTGGATGATACAGTAAAGATAATGATACCTAAACAGACAGACAAAAATGTTCTTATGAATATTGCGACCTGAATAATCACGATTAGTATGGAAAACAGACAGGTACATTTAATTAATTCTGATGCTCCTATTGACAAGCAAGGATACAGATGAGAACTGTCATTGTATTGTCATTACTAAAAGTAAAAACAAAAAAGCAAAGCCAAAATGTTGAGAGACACACTGTGAAAAAAATTAACAATTAAGTTATGGTAAAATATGAAATAGGCTCTGGATTTTTTTTTTTTATTGACAAAAGATGGGTATCCAAATGATTTTAATTTTGTTTGCACTCCCATACTTTATGCAAAATTTCATAATCCCTTAACAAATAATTCAAGTAATTATAACACGATAAAACATTTAAATTAATCAAAATCTTTGTAAAATCTAAAATTGTGCATCAGTATCCAACCTTTTTCTTAGTATGAAGCCAAGTTTGAATGTTAGCATTGTGCCAATACTATAGTACACTCTCTAAACCCCATGATGTTTATTTACCTAGGACTGATGTCTTTGGAGATGTCTGCGAGGTCGTCCAGCTGGGCCAGGCTCTGGGCAGAGGTGACGTCTGCGTTTGACCTCACGGCGGACGTCAGCTTCCTCAGACACGCCGCTGCCGCCTTCATCAGACCCTGGCATGGACCAATCACACGCCTGTCCTGCTCCGACCAATATGTATCCTGGTTTCCTCTAGGCTCCGCCCCCTCAATCACATCATCCAGGATGTCGCCAAATGGGTCCTGGGCTTCGGACAGAGCCTGAGAAAGCAGCAATTGTTTCTATGACTCTGTATTTATGGTTTGTGCCAATAGAGAGACATAACATTGCAATGAATAAAATATTTTTTACAGCTGTTAAAAGGGCTACACCAATTATTTTCATGTAATAAAGTAAAATTTGTCTTGTCTCAGTACAGTTCCAGTCGAAATGAAGCTGCTGTGTGCATTGAAGTATAAAGCAGTTCTCAGTGAACGAGGAAGTAAGGCTGGTGAACGGTTAGCATTGTAGTTGTTAGAAGTCGGGTAAAACTGACTTCTGGAAGTTGTGAAAAGCATTTATAAACTCATTGTGGTGAAAAATGAGGATGCTCAGAATGCATTAGGAAAGTGAGGAATAATGTTGGCCCACTGCTAATAGCCTAAAATTAACTAGTTAGGTTCATCAAGTTTTTAAGACAGTAAAAATCAGGTAGCATTTTAAGCTGTACAAACCTCACCTGCTGGAGCAATGAGTGAAGCAGTTTAAATAGCTAAAAACTAAAGTCATTAGCAACAAAGTTAAGGCAACTTGAGATCTGAAGGTTCAAAAACATGCCTGATGAAAATGTACAAATTCAAAAAACACAAAGGGCCACTTCCTGGATTATCACCTAATGACATCAACCACTGGAACAAAGCATTTTAAGGGAAATAGTGTAACAGGATACTCAAATATGCAAAGAACCAAAACTTCAAGACACAGTTTGGTGTAAAAAGTTAAAAGAATGGAATCTACCTCTTCGATTTCTTCAATAGCGTCTTTGATGACTCCCACCTCTCCAGAGATGACCACCAACAGCGCTGCTTTGTTATCTGTGGACAGATACAATAGAAATACAGTCTAATAATAATGCACACTTAAATACTTCATACTTAAATCTAAAACAAAGGTACAAACCTTTAGGCAGGGACTCGAAGCGATCGCAGGCCGACCACACTGTTCCTGTGGAGGTCAGCTGGTCCTGGCTCAAACTAAAGGACAAAAAAAGGATCAACAATTAGGAGTTTTGCCAACATTGCTACACTGCTAAGTGCATAACTGGTTGATTGCACTTGTGTATGACAGGTTTACATGTTTTTCTAATTATGACTTGGTTTTGGTAGTACCTGTGGTAAATCATAGTTGAGAAAAAAAGTACAAAAAACAGGAAGTCGCAGTGAGTTTTAAAACAGAATACCTCTACCTTTGTCAGTAACTCAAAAATTCCATCCAAAATGCATAAACTACGCACAAGGGAGGCACTGTTTTGTGACAGACTGAACTTTCATTTAACCAAATAAACTGGTATCATTGCTAGGTAACAGTTTTAATAATACTGTGTGTGTACCTCTCCAGTGGTGTACTAATGATGACATCTAAGAGTTGAGTGAGGCCTTCTAAAACGTCCACTGTGGCATCTCGGACCTGCCGCCTCAGAGTCACACCTGGAATCAACATGAATCGTTATTAAAACATATTTATATTCCATAACTTTGCTTTTACAGAACTTAAAGTATATTGGTTATTTTAGTTTCATTTGGTACAGATACTCACTCCTGGGCCAAAATAAAGTGACAGCACCAAAGTTTAGCTAAGCATTTAGGTAACTGACTGTCATTTTAATTATTCAAAATAATGTACCATTAAAGGAGCAATGTTGAAGAGGGGCTATTGTGGACTGGTATTATGGTCCTGGGGGTCCAATTGACTTTTGGGAGCTTTCTACCATGTTATAACATTGTTCCCCCATCAAAAAGATGCCTGAAAAAGTTTAACATGTCAATCATGCAATTTCTCCCGGGCCATATTTGAACTGCCCTAACGGGTTAGCTGTAAGAATCTGTTCAATGTTCAACCCAAAATCCTATGCTCCCACACGACCATTTTTCATAAAATATTCAAAACCATGATAAAAAACAATACACTACAACTTCATAAACCTGATGCAATGAGCAGTAGTTTTGTTAGCAGGATGCACGCTGTTTGTGTTGTGATAATGCAGTGAAGTCGAAGTGACTTACTGCAGGGAGCAAAGAGAGGGGGGACTAAACTAAATAATCATTTTAATATGTTGTTTTTGGCAAATATAGCATTTTTAAAACAATAAAACATGTTAACATGCAAAACCCTAGTAAATACAAGTTAATAGTTGATTTGCCTACAGGTCTCACCTTGACTCTTGGGGAGCCAGTAATAGATGGTGGAAAAAGCAAGGACACTCTTCAAAATGGAGTCTGAAATCTTCTCGCCGTCCTGAAACACACAATATCTTGTGATGAATTCATAAAAAACATTGTAGAGGACAAATGACTAAAGTCTTTACCTGTGGTGAGGGCAGAGGAGGTCTGGAATAGGCCAGACTGACCTTGGTGGCTTCTTGAGATACAGCTTTCACCGCTTGATCTACACAAAATAATCTGAGTAAGCAAATGATCCCTTCTTGCTGGAAAGTTGCTGTATTTAACAAGATGCACTGTGTACGTTTTCTGATTTATGGCCTGCCCCCTGCTTGTCACCATAGAGAGGTTATTCCTTTGCCAGAAATGTTCCACAGTATAGCATGAAACATATCATCAAAACATTTACTGAAACACCTATTTCAGTGAACAGGCTTCATGGAATTGTTTAATGTCATACTGAAACATTCCACGCAAAGCAATAACCTATTCAGGACAAGAAGGTAGCAGAACCTCCATCAAAAAAGTTACATAGTGCATCTTTAAAATAAGGTATACAAAAATATTTCATCAGTGTTTTATAGCACATTTCTAATGCTAAACATTGCTTCAAAATGTCTTCACTCCGTCAAGATTTGAGAGTATCTTACCCAATGACAAGTTTACCAAACACTGGCTTTGAACTGTCCACCACAACTGACAGCTGTTACAACACCACAGTAACTGTATCAAAAGTTAGATTTACATAGAATATAATATTTTCTTTTCTCGCAAAGAATGAAGACCATTTGCGTCTACTGACTCCTATATTACTATAACAACCTCTTTGAGCGTTACGGTAAAAAATTATTATTATTTTTTTTTAAATCACATGGAGTTATTGCAGTTATTACGAGACCCATGACAGAAGAAAAAGAGGACAACAACGTGTAGTCCCACTTTTTCAACAATTTCAGATGGTCACCCATCCCACATTAGACAGGACCAAAATTAAGTGACAAAATACTTTTTAAATCTAATAAATGTACAATACTAACTCAAAGTTTCCCAGAAGTTGGAAAGGTTGAACTCGGCCTCATCCTCGTTGGACTCTCCATCTGTCAACACATGTCACTGTTATTTATTTGCACTTGTTTTGAAGTATAACGTAGCTTGCTAATGTTGCTAATGATAACGACATTACTAGTCACAATTTGAACATTTTTACCTCTGACTTTGTCTTTTATGCACTGAATGGAGTTGAGCAGGTTCCGTAATGTCACGCATAAGTCCCCGTCACTGTTCTGCGCGCTCATTTTAACGGAGTTTGTAGAAATCTGACAGCAGTAGCAGCCAAAGCATGTGGCGTGTTGTGGAACTGTAGACGAGCGGAAGTACAGGGACGGACAGGTTTGACCGAAGGACCATATCCGGTGGAGGATTATTGGTGTTTGGTACCCTCTGCTGGCTGACGTACGGTATTACAGGCAGTCTATGGAATAATGTGTAAAATGGAAACAAAATAGAAATACTTTACTCCAAGTATTTTTACATAAATTCATACATAAATACAACTTAAAATAAATATAAGTTATAAAAGATAAGATATTGAGAGATCAGAGAAAGTGTGACAAACGCACAAACAAATAAAGAGCATAAAATGTGCAAATCAAAAATAGGCTTGTGTTCTACACACACACACACACACACACACACACCCCCACACACACACACACACACACACACACACACACGTTTGATTCATGATTTGCTGCAGGTGCTGGGGTTCAGAGAGTGACCCTTCAGATTAAAGAGAGTTTTCTTTTAGGTTTATTAACAAATTGGCCATAAATGTAATCAAGAATAAATCAGCATTACAATTATCAGTAAAATATATATTTGATTGCCTCTGGGGACACTGTTAGGTCATGTTTATGATTGTTGTTTTTTTAATCAAAATCTTACCTACGGTTCCCTGAAACTTTTCTAGCCAACAGGAAATTCCACAGAATGATTGAATCTGATTGAGATTGCAGAGCATACACAAGGAGAGTGAAGTGTCTTGCCTTCAGGCACAACGGCACTTCACACTGATGATTTGATCTCTACTTCCAGGGAAACTGCATCATTTCTTGCCCTCACAAATAAAGCGGCTGTTGTCTCAGACTTGTTTCTTGTAAATTGTCAGTCAGATGTGTCTAGACAAAGCATTACAATAATCACACACATGCACAAACACACACACACACAGGCACACACTCAAGCACACACACACAAGCACATACGCACACACAGGGGATAAGAACATGTGCTAATGAGTGAAAAGGTTGGCAGTTCTATTCTCACTGCTAAGAATGAACATTTCAGTCCCCATTGCTGTGAACAAAGAATGCTGATGTGTCTTTGAGCAAATCTGTGAACTGTAACTGTGATCTGTTAATCTTAGCTATGGGCTGAGAACATTTGCTAATGCAGAGGTTGGCAGTTCAATCCCCACTGCCAAGAACTAATGATTGTGCCTTTGAGCAAGACACTTCACCCACCTTGCTTTGTGGAAATGAGTACGTTTAACTGCAATTTGTTCATCTCGGCTATGGGATGAGAACATTTGTGAAAAGGTCGTCAGTTCTATTCCTACTACAGAGAACAAAAGATGCCTTTGTGTCTTTGAGCAAGACACTTCACCCACTTTGACTTGCGTAAATGGGTTATTCTGATGGCTGATCTGTTAATCTTAGCTATAGTCTTTGAACATTTGCTAATATACAGGTTAGCAGATGAATCCCCACTACCATGAATGATGCCTTTGTGTCTTTGAGCATGACACTTCACCCATCTAGCTTGTGTAGAAAAATAAGACCATTTCCCGTTAATATAAAAATGTCTCTTCCCCCGGACAAACAGTGCAATATTTCGAATCAAATCAAATTGCGTCTAGACGGCGTTGCAGACTGATAAAAACATTGAGAATCATTTGCCGTATCCCCTGGACAGTTGTTGTGTCTGGGTGGGTTAGTACCAGGCTTTTTTTTTTGAGACATCCTTCCTCCTCTTCCTCCTCCTCCTTCTCCTCCTCTCTCAGACACAGTAATAGGCTTAGCACTTCTCTCTGTCTGCTGGCAATGACACCGGGTTTAAATGAACTATTCAGACCGCATCCGATGCACCCATTTATCTGCAAGTAATACAAATAACCCATAAACCATGCATTAGAGAGTATATGAGCAAGAGTTGCCTTTAAGTGCAGTCTTTTGTGTTCTAAGGCAGGTTTAAAAGGCCCATATAACGCTATTTTCTGTTCTATGTTATAATGTTGTTTCCTCATCACAAACATACCTGGAGTTGTGTTTTGTTTCATTCACACATGTTTAACACACAAACCCTGCATATTTAGGCTGTGCTCGTCCCTCAAACTGAACACACTCCACCTTGTGACGTCATGTGGTAATACAGGAAGTGCGCCACTGTGTTTTTAAACTCCAGACACCTTTACTAGAATCATTTGGATGATGTCAAGCCTGGAACTGCCAATCTCTACTGAACAAAAGGTAAAAGGTAGCTGTTAACTTGAAAGCAACACCTACATGACATCACAAGGTGGAGCAGAGCGTTTTGAGCTTTGGAGATGTAGACAGATTAATGATAAAGGGTGACTCAAACATGTCTGAATGAAACAAAACACAACTCCAGGTAACATTATAACATGCCTTAAAGCTCACAGCTCAAGTTTATGTAATATAGAACCTTTAAAGGGAATATATTACTCAAAAATAAACATTTTATGACTTTTTAACCAGTGGTGTTCCCTCATCATTAGAATCCCCAAAGTTGTATTTTGATTGATTCATGTATGTTTGAGTAATCCTGTATTGACCTGCATTTGAGACTTTAGTGCTCAGAAAATGTCTGTTTTCACTTGCCCCCTATCCACGGACACTGCTCTGTACTTAGTTGCGATTTCTAAATGCAGACACACATACACATAGGGTCCAAAAATGTTCTTTCTTCAAAAATAATAAGTAAAATCTGCGAAATTGTTACTGTCAAATGCTTCTAAGGGGAGGTGTTGCACTTTTGAAGTATACTGGTGATAAATGGTCACTTTTTTATATAGCACTTTTTCACCTTCAAGGCACTCAAAATGCTTTACAATGGGGGTGAGGTGGGTTAAGCGTCTTGCCCAAGGACACAATAACAGCATTACACTGTGGGAGCTAGAGCCACATCACCAACCTGTGCGTCTAATGATGTTTATGTTAAGAGTGGGATTTGAATTGCCAGCCTTTGTATCTTTGGACCGATGCTCTACCGGCTGAGCTACTGACGCTGTACTCACTGAGCTACTGACTGAGCTACTGACTGAGCTACCGACTGAGCTACCGACTGAGCTACCGACTGAGCTACCGACTGAGCTACCGACGCTCTACCGACTGAGCTACCGACGCTCTACCGACGCTCTACCAATGCTCTACCGACTGAGCTACAGACGCTCTACCGACGCTCTACCGACGCTCTACCGACTGAGCTACCGACGCTCTACCGACGCTCTACCGACGCTCTACCGACTGAGCTACCGACGCTCTACCGACGCTCTACCGACGCTCTACCGACTGAGCTACCGACGCTCTACCGACGCTCTACCGACGCTCTACCGACGCTCTACCGACTGAGCTACCGACGCTCTACCGACGCTCTACCGACGCTCTACCGACTGAGCTACCGACGCTCTACCGACGCTCTACCGACGCTCTACCGACTGAGCTACCGACGCTCTACCGACGCTCTACCGACTGAGCTACCGACGCTCTACCGACGCTCTACCGACGCTCTACCGACGCTCTACCGACTGAGCTACCGACTGAGCTACCGACGCTCTACCGACGCTCTACCGACGCTCTACCGACGCTCTACCGACTGAGCTACCGACGCTCTACCGACGCTCTACCGACTGAGCTACCGACGCTCTACCGACGCTCTACCGACTGAGCTACCGACGCTCTACCGACGCTCTACCGACGCTCTACCGACTGAGCTACCGACGCTCTACCGACGCTCTACCGACGCTCTACCGACTGAGCTACCGACGCTCTACCGACGCTCTACCGACTGAGCTACCGACGCTCTACCGACGCTCTACCGACGCTCTACCGACGCTCTACCGACGCTCTACCGACGCTCTACCGACTGAGCTACCGACTGAGCTACCGACGCTCTACCGACACTCTACCGACGCTCTACCGACGCTCTACCGACTGAGCTACCGACGCTCTACCGACGCTCTACCGACGCTCTACCGACGCTCTACCGACGCTCTACCGACTGAGCTACCGACGCTCTACCGACGCTCTACCGACGCTCTACCGACTCTCTACCGACTGAGCTACCAACGCTCTACCGACTGAGCTACCGACGCTCTACCGACGCTCTACCGACGCTCTACCGACGCTCTACCGACTGAGCTACCGACGCTCTACCGACGCTCTACCGATGCTCTACCGACGCTCTACCGACTGAGCTACCGACGCTCTACCGACGCTCTACCGACTGAGCTACCGACGCTCTACCGACGCTCTACCGACTGAGCTACCGACGCTCTACCGACGCTCTACCGACTGAGCTACCGACGCTCTACCGACACTCTACCGACGCTCTACCGACGCTCTACCGACGCTCTACCGACGCTCTACCGACTGAGCTACCGACGCTCTACCGACGCTCTACCGACGCTCTACCGACGCTCTACCGACTGAGCTACCGACGCTCTACCGACTGAGCTACCGACGCTCTACCGACGCTCTACCGACTGAGCTACAGACGCTCTACCGACGCTCTACCGACTGAGCTACCGACGCTCTACCGACGCTCTACCGACGCTCTACCGACGCTCTACCGACGCTCTACCGACGCTCTACCGACTGAGCTACCGACGCTCTACCGACGCTCTACCGACTGAGCTACCGACGCCCCAATATTATTGTTTACAAAAAAAAAAAAAAAAAGGAAAATGGCGATCTACTTATGTTAAGGCGTATTTATTGTCCCCATATCGAAAATGTCACCCAGAAAGTTTGACCCATCCTTCAGCGCCTCTGCAGTGGATGATAATTGTTCCGCTTATTAATACCTACCTATTCAATTAAAAACATTTGGCGCCGGGCGAATGATCGGTGGTGGTCAGAGGGGCCCGACGACACGGATCGGCAGCCTCGCTTCTGTCAGTCTGCCCCGGGACAGCTGCGACTGCAAAACCAGGTATGTGAGTAAATATGGAGTCATTTTGAGCTTTGGGGAAGACCTGGGAAGAACACGCAAACTTGACAAAGACGTGTACCTCGCTGTCCGGCAATCAAACCACTTCGGACCGCTTCCCTATCAGGTAAAGTTCCGCAATCTGGCTTTAAACCCACAGTCCTACCGTATATGTCCAGAGTTTGAGTCCAGATGCTCAGCGAGGAGAGCAGCTCGAGCAGAAGTCCAGACAGATTGATAGCGCTGATAATGCGATGTGTTTGAAATGCTCAGAGGCATAGTGTTATTGTACAGGCAGACGTTACCTCACTCTCGCACAAGCACGATCACAGCTCCTAAACACTCGTGAAAAACTCAAGGAGACGGGAAAAGGAACGAGCACAGACTTTTAAAACAGGGATGTGACGGGATGCTAGTTCAATCCCCGCTGCCAAGACACTGTTTTTGAGCAAGACGCTTCAATAATCTTATTTTGTGTAAACTGGTAAACTGTGTAAATGTGGTAGTCTGGCTGCAATTGGTTGATCTTAGCTATAGACTGAGAACTTTTGGTAAAATGTGGAAAAAGTTGGCAGTTCAATTCCCACTGCCAGGAACAAATGATGCTTTTGGGTCTTTGAGCAAGGCACTTCATCCATTTTGATTTGAGTAAACTGGTTGGTCTGACTGCTATTTGTTGATCTTGGCTAAAGGGTAGGAACATCTGTGAATAAGTGCAAAGGTTGACAGTTCAATCCCCACTGGCAAGCGCCAATGACGTCGTTGTGGTTTTGAGCAAGGCACTTCAACAGTCTTATCTTATGTAAACTAGTTAGTCTGACTGCTGTTTGTTTATCTTGGCTGTAGGCTGAGAACATTTGGTAATATTTGAAAAGGTTCAATCCCCACTACCAAGAACAAATGATGTCTTTGTGTCTTTGAGCAAGACACTTCACCCACCTTTCCTTGTGTAAATGGAGTAGACTGGCTGCAATCTGTTATTCTTGGCTATACATTGAGAACATTTGGTAATATGTGGAAAAAGTTGGCAGTTCAATGCTCGCTGCCAAGAACAAATTATGCTTTTGTGTCTTTGAGCAAGTCACTTCACCCATTTTCCCTTGTGTAAACTGGTTATTCTGACTGGAATTTGTTAATCTTGGCTATAGGCTGAGGAAATGTGGTCATATGTGAAAAGGTTGGCAGTTCAACCCCCATTGCCAAGAACAAATGATGCCTTTGTGTCTTTGAGCAAGACATTTTACCAATCCTACCTTGTGGAAATGGGTTAGTCTGACTGCAATTTGTTAATCTTGGCTATAAAGTGGGAATGTCTGCTAATAAGTCAAAAAGGTTGGCAGTTCAATCCCCACGGCCAAGAACAAATGATGTCTTTGTGTCTTTGAACAAGACACTTCACCCACTTTGCCATGAGTAAATGAAGTCGACCGGCTGCAATCTGTTTATCTTGGCTATAGAATAAAAACATTTGCTAATGAATGAACAGGTTGGCAGTTCTATTCCCATTTCCAAGAACAAATTATGCCTTTATGTCTTTGAGTATGACACTTCATTCAGATTTCTTTGTGTAAATGGTTTAGTCTAACTGCAACTTAAAACATTTGCTAATACACAGGTTGGCAGTTCAATCCCCACTAGCGCAAATTATGCTGTTGTTTCTTTGAGGCGAACACTTCACCGACCTCACCCTGTGTAAAAGGGTTAGTCTGACTGTGATCTGTTAATCCTGGCTACAGCCTTAGAACATTTGGTAATATATAGGTTGTCAGTTCAATCCCGTCTGCCAAGAACAAACGGTTACTTTGTGTAATGTGTGTGTGATGAGAAGTGCCAAGGGAAATGTTTTGACAAAGCTGGAGACATGATAGAAAAAAAAAAAAAATCATTATGTAATCCAAATATGTTTGTTGGAATAGCGTTTGGGTTGATTGGAAATGCGTAGGATATATGAAGTACAGGGATGTAATGGAGACCAAATGTGTGTGATTTTTACATGTACAGGAAAAGCACAGTTACTTTAGTTATTCACTCACCTCGATGAGTTCATAAGCATTTTTCACAACTTTCAGAGACCAGAGCAGAGTTTTACCACCATGATAAAGCATGCAAGTAAACAACAACTAGCATGCTAACCACACACTTCCTGATTATCGGACAATATAATGCGGTATAATTCGATGTGGACATATTTTGACTTCAAAAGCTGCTCATACTGTACTGGGGCAAGACAAATGTTGCTTAAAGAAATGGTACTATTTGGCTTTAGTGGTTTTATATGTCATCCATCTGAGTATTTTAGCGATCTCTCCTGGGCCCTATTCGAACCCTCTTTGTGTTTAGCTGTAAGATTCTGTGCTATACTCAACCCACCTCATGAACACTTTCTAATATCTGTAACATTGACACTTTATAATATCTCTACTAAACTGGACACTTTAATAAGGCATGTGTGCACTGTTGTTCTGATGCTGCTGTTGTATATATTTTATACCTCTAAGTATTTTATTTTATTTTTAAGATTTTTTTTTTTTTTTTTACTTTACGCATGCCTTTATTTGTATTTATTCAGTGTTTTATGTTGCACTTTATCGCAGAAGTAAGTTCCTAGTTTGTGAGCTGTATTCACTGACAATGGCAATAAAAGCCTTCTGCTTTAGATTCTGACCTATCACCAGTAGTTTTATTAGCGGGGTGCCCTCTGTTTGTGTTGCGCTCTGATGGCGGAGTGACTTAGCACGGGTTGAATGGGGAGAGGAGACTCAGAGCATTAAAAAAAGAAAATGAAACTTATTAAACATGTTAATACATTCTTTTTTTTGGTAAATATAGAATTTTTTAAAACAATAGAAGTTAACATTATGATCTAAATGTTATTATGTGTTAGCAGTTCATAGCCCAAAGAAGTAAAATACCCTTTCTTTGAATACACCATGGAAAGAAAATTGGGTACAGGATCTTTAACAGTCATAATCCTTTGCTTTGAAAATACACACAAAATCATGATCTTGTTATATCTGATCTGATGTAATACAAAAGACTTAAACGTCCAGTAGAGGGAGACATTGGCTCTACACCCCTCACACTTGCACTCGTGTAAAATTGAATGTCCCGTATCTTTCAACCCCTGCCCTACAGTGCCCTGGTGTCAAGACTTAGTTATGGGATACAAGGCCAGCCATGTCCAGTCAGAGAATACAGACCATCTCCATATGCTTATTGTTCAGGAAGTTTAGTTTAGTTTTTGTTTAATTTAAAAATGCAGAATAAAATACTTTATATAGTACAATAGAATGTGAAGAAAGGTCTCCAAAAACCCTCAGGGGGCTTAAAGTGTGGTAACCTCCATATAAAATGCATAAGGCTCTAATAAAACAGTGTAAAATTCATTTGTGTAGCTTATGAGAGATAAAATACAACAGTACAAACACAGTTACACAGTAAGTTTAACAGGAAATGCCATATGGAAAAGTGCAGTTATTCAGAAGCAGACATTTTAAAGTGTTGAAAGCTCTATAAAAGAAGAGGGCTGTTTCATATTTTAGATCCTCTTTATAGAACATTGAGCTGAGACTTTTTTTTGTGCAAGAGAAATGAGATGATGAGATGTTATGTCTTTTGAACTGCGTACATTGCTAACACGTAACATATTCAGATTGACATGTTGCCTTTTATTGTTTTGAAATTGCAATATTTGTCTAAAACAATGTATTAACATGTTTTATAAGTTTTACTATTGTTTTTCACGCTCTGACTCTCCACCCCCTTTGCTCTCTGTGCTAAGTCTCCCCCATCCAAAGCGCTATCACAACACAACCAGTGTGCATCCCTCTAATGAAACTACTGCACATCACATCAGGTTTGTCAAGTAATTTGTACAGTTTTGTATCATGTTTTTGTGTATTTATAGAGAATTGT
The DNA here is from genome assembly GCF_009829125.3 of Periophthalmus magnuspinnatus. Taxonomy (NCBI): domain Eukaryota; kingdom Metazoa; phylum Chordata; class Actinopteri; order Gobiiformes; family Gobiidae; genus Periophthalmus; species Periophthalmus magnuspinnatus. The sequence continues at coordinate 10,336,018 of NC_047130.1, forward strand.
CATGTGGGAGCAAGGAAGGGTTTGAATAGGACACGGGAAAGATTGCTAAATTACTCAAACATGCATGCATTTAAAACCTCTTCAGGCATGTTTTTGATGAGGGAACGTTATAACATTTGAGAAAACTAAAATAAAAAATAAATCAAAGCATAATACCCCCTCTTTAATACCTGTGATACACCTGCGATGAGGAGTACTGAGCCAATGCAGTATAGCTTCTGGGTACACAGATTTTCAGCCAGAGTAGTCATGAGTCAGATTCAGAATTGACTTGTCATTTCAGTACACAGAACTGAAGCACATCACTCAGGTCCAGGCTATCAACAGCATAAATACAGTATAAGAAAGAGTTTGAAATTTTGAGCTAGAGGTGGATAGTACTCAGTTACATTTATTTGAGTAATGTTTTAAAGAGTAACATTTTTATTGAAGTAACAGTACTCTTACTTGAGTAAAAGTTGTGGTTCAAAATGAAAGGATTTGAACATATGTGTTTCCTGCACTGCTCCTTCAGATATGATATAGGTTTTTGTATCCATCCTTTAAAAATAGCAGATTGTGTGCATTATGTCATGTTTTGTCCTTCTAATAACATTAACTTTAAATAATAAATCAAATGTTACATGCTGCCAGTTACTCTTTAAAGGTTCTATATTAGATTTAAGTTGTTCTAAAACATACCTGGAGTTGTGTTTTTTTTTTTTTTTCACACATGCTTGAGTAACTTTTTATTATTAGTCTGTCTACATCTCCAAAGCTCAAAATGCTCTGTTTCACCTTGTGATGTCATGAAGTGATAGTTTTCAAGTTAACAGGTACATTTTACCTTTTGTTCAGTAAAGACAACATTAAAACCTCGGTCAGACAATAGTGTAATATGAGCCTTGTGTTACTTTTCCCTAATACGTTTTTAATTTACTGGAAAAGTTTCTTGCATCACTACTTTATACTTCTACTTGAGTAATATGCCTATGGATTATGCATGTATAGGTTAAGATCAGACATTGTTATATCACGGCACAGCTATCACTCACTCCTCATAACAAGAAGGTTTCTGGTTCCACTCCCAAACCCCCAGCCTTTCTGTGCAGAGTTTGCATGTTTCTCCTCTTGTCTGGGTGGTTTCCTCTGTGTGTTTTTTTTGCCATTAACCCAAAAATGCTCAATAAGTCAAATCTTCCAGCTAAGGTAGTGCTGACGAAGCCTAGCTCAAGATCTGGAGATGGGTCATGGCATTGCATACCCCTGACAGGTTACCCCAGCAACAGGCCTGTCACAATAACACATTTTAAAGTGCCACTGACGTAATAATCCTAAAAACCCAGTTAATGCTTTTGTAAATATACAATATTGTTAAAAAGCATAAACTGCAATAATTAAACAGCAGAATGCATCTATAGTGAGTCACAAAAGTTCTTTATTCAACCCTCTGCAGTTAAAATCCTATCCTATTACAGAAAACTAACAAACGGTTCCCTAAGAAAAAGTAACGTGATAAATATTAATCTCTCAAAAATATAGGATGTGTGACAGGCCTACTCAGCGATATTGTAGGATGGATCAAATGCAGAGGACACATAAAGTGCCCCTTACCTTATTTTGGCTGTCCCACATTCACTCTCTCACTTTCATTCATACACCAGCATACACAAACACTGTATGCAAGGTGGATGACAACAGAACTGCTTATGAACTCTAACCACTGTCTCCCCATACTGTACTTACTTTACAGAGTCTTTAAGACTTTGGAAAAACACGCTCTTGCAAATGTTATTTCTGAGCGTTCCAAACCAGACGGCGTTGCGTCAGTCTGCAGCGGTGACAGACAGAATCTGACTCAGAGCTACGTTGACTGTGGTCGAGTCTGCTCCGCTCTGCTCCCAGGAAAGGGAGGCTTTTACGGGCCAGCTGCGCTCTTCCAAGCCCTCATCAGGAAGTCCCCCACAAACATGCGCCGTCTGAACCGGGATAAGTCTGCAGACAGCTGGCCCGACGCAACAAAAACAACCATGTCATTTATGTTCGAGCCCAAAACGCACTTGGATGGCAGCAATGTATGTTATATAGTTTTCATTTAATATATAGTGTCTACTGCTTCGTCTGTATTGGTTGGGCAAAGTATGCACGTTATTTTGAGTTGAGTATAAAGCCGTATGCGATTTTCTTGGTCTGCAATTATGACAAACTTGCATAAGCCTTTTTAGACAACTGTACAAAAAAGAAGGGAGGATTTGAGTTCAGAGTTCAGACATGAGATGAATGATATGGAACAGTAATTGGTGATTTTGGCTTCGATCTGATGGCAAGTAATGAAGTGTTAAGTGTTGCTATGTCAATCGAATACCGATACCATTGGGTTTTGTAGAAAATGCATTGATTTTACCTTGTCTCCACCTTTGCTCCACCTCAGTTTGAATGAACCTGAATGTTTTTTACATGATCTATGACACCTCTGGATCATGACGTTATAATTTGAACATTTTTTAAATCGTAATATTGATCTCAAACGACTTAATAAAAGAAACAACTCCGCTGACTTCCATGTTAGAAAACTGCAATGTTCAATGGGAGCTGCAGTCGCTATAAACGTCATCACAACAAAGACTATGTCTCACTACCAAATCCTGCACGTATCAGTGATTAATAAATAAAATTGGAGAACGAAGTAAGTACAGAGCAGTGGGCGTGTACTGGTGGAGGTGAAAAGGTAGATCGGGGCAATGATGATCACGCCACTCCATGTTGTGAGGGAGGAGCTGGACTCTCTGACTGTAGCGTCGACAGGAGAATAAAAGAGTAGTCCAAAAGCAGGACTACTCTGGACCCTCCCACCCACTCCACAATGTGCTGGTCAGCTACAAGAGCTCGTTCACCCATAGACTGTTAAAGCTGGTTTATAGCTGAACGTCAAACCCCGCTCAGCTGATGTCCCGACATAGACCTAAAATATACCAGCTTCATCGGAGTGAATCAGGGCCCAGGTGCGTCATGGGAATCCAGACACTTTCATTTGCATTTATTATTTGTTATTTATTTACTGTGACAATAAACATGATATCAGGCTCATACGCAGACATTTGTGCCAAACTGTAGCTGTTTCGAGTTGTTTTTAATCAGTTGTCTGTAAAGTCTTTGCAAATCAACCAATTGTACGTGCAGAAGGTTTTTGGCTGAAGTGCACATACACGGCACAGCAAATACCCCAAGCTTTCTGATTGGCTGTCAGGTGAATCGGGGAGATGTGCACTCCAGATTTGACACTTGACCATAAACCAGCCTTTACGTCCACACTGCTCCACTGAGAACACAGGAAATACATCGAACTGCTCAACTCTGTACAGTCCCTCTGCATTATTCTGTTCCTACCTGATTGTTGTAAAACTGTATATAAAGATGTAAATATGTTATGAGGTATATTATTTTATTAGCTGATAAAGACTAATATGTTGTAACTTCTCAACCATAAAAAGATAAAAGCATGGTTTTTCATTTTTTTCACATGCATCTTTACTCTGCGTGAGCTTGCACCTCAACAAACCTGACTCTTATTTGGCATGGAGGAGGTCCTGCTCCTGCTTGTTTCTGTGGAAATGCTGTTCCTTAATATTCCACAATATGGCATCAAAAGCATCTGTGTCCATGAATGTTTATGGTTTTAACTTCTGTTTCTATGGAATGCAGGCGGCGTGTCACCCCCAGAAAGACACTGCTGCTGTATAATAATAATAATAATAATAATAATAATAATAATAATAATAATAATAATAATAATAATAATAATAATAATAATAATAATAATAATATATTTATGTATTCATTTATTTATTTTGAGAAATTTTCAGCATCAGTATCTTTGTACGAGAGTCAGTATTGAAGTATTGATATTTTGGTATTGATTCACTCATCCCTAGTGCGGAATAAGACATGGGTGTTATTCAGTTCCTAAAGTATTGCATTAGTATAACTTGTACATCTTAGAGTAGTTTTCAGACATCATACTTGTAAAGCTCTAACGTGATACAAATGCGAAAGTGTTTCAGTCTGCTCAGACAGGGATGACCTCACCAAATGTGTTACTAAAGACACTTAAATGAAACCAAATCTGCCTCCAGGTATGGCTTTTCTGAGGCAACAAACAACCATAATGCGGCTAAAAGTAAAACTAAACCGTTTCCCCCATCAACAAGCACTGTATAGACTCATCCTTCATCTAACTGGGCTCAAGATATGGAGACGGACCCAGTGCTGTACTGTGAACTCCACATTTGACCTGATGGATTTTTTCCCATGTATTTGAGCAAAGTTTTTGTTGGCCCCATACACATATATTATATGGATATTCATATATATATATATATATATATATATATATATATATATATATATATATATATATATATATATATATATATATATATATATAATATGGATATTCATATATATGTATATATATATATATAGCTACTCTTGATGGTTTTCGCGTAGCACGCTGGTGAAATACACCTTAATTTCCCGTATCTTTGATGACCAATGCCTGTGACTCAATGTCACAGATATTGGTCATCAACCACTAATATTGGTCATCAACCACTAATATTGGTCATCAATCACTAATGCATGATCCGGCCTTGAAGATAATAGATTATGTTGCATATGAAAAGTGTACATTATAGCACCCCTTACCATAGACATGAGCAGCTCTTGAGGTCAAAATAAGTCTGCTGCGCTGTCCACATGTAATTATAAAGCATTTTATTGTCCAATAAACATGGAGTGCGCGGTAGCATGCTAGTTGTTGTTAGCTTTACCATCATGGCAAACTCCAGTATGGAGTTGTGAAAACTTATAAACTCATCACTGTGAATAATCAGGATGCTCAGAATGCTTAAGGTAAAAGAGGAATAACTTTGGACCACTACAAACTGTTTAAAATGAACACGTGCCGAACAGCACCTTTAAATTACTGTTATATGTTCATAAGATCAGCAGCTTTTGCATTCTAGTCTCTTTTTGCATTGTTTTCTGTACGGGGTTAGCTGTTATAGAGGAGACAATCAGGTAAAATTAGGCTGTGTTCACTCTTGCAAAATTGGGGCTAAACTGCATGAGACTAAACCAAGAACTAAACCTGGACAAGATTATCACATAACCAGAACTACATCTGTGCTGAACAAGTGTGAACATACTTTGATAGTCCTATGGCCAAATGGAGTTTGAATCCATAGACAAATGCACGTTCAATTTAGACCAGATATGGGCAACCTACGGTCTGGGGGCCACACATGGCCCTTTGGATTTATTATTATATATAAGTAAATATAAGTAAAGGTGAACTGTGTTCAATTTACATTTTCAGCAAGTTGTTGATCTTTTGGCACTTGATAAAACTGAATCTGATTTTTTTTTTCTGCTGTGTTTATTTAACTGAAATGTAATAAATTAATTATTAATTGAATTAATGCATTTGGAAAACTATTTATACAATGAGCCTTGCATATTGATGCTTTGCTACATGTTATAGGCCAAATCTCTAATGTAGCATATACATATATATATCCTGACCCTCTGTCAAATTTTAGAACCCATTGTGGCCTATGTGTCAAAAAGTTTGCCCACCTCTGACTTAGACCAAATTGTAGATCGTCAGATTTACATATTATAAACCCACATTGGCTATAGGCCTGCATATTCTATCCACAAGCTCAAACTTCTCTGCATCCAATCACAATCACTCTTAGTACTAAGGCTATTGCTCAAGAGCACAATGGCAGCATTGAGTATCACCTTATAATAGTGCCAACATAGCCAATAGACAACACGATTTCCTGTCTTTTAGGCTTTTATTATTATGCTATGTAGGATATGCACCAAAAGTCATTATCTTAAAGTCATGATGTTTCAAACACTATCATAATAAAACATCATCCACCGTATGAGCATCTCTGCAGCCACGACAGTCCTCTGACCAATTAGATTTATGCAAATTTTATTAAAATAAATAATTCCATTACGATATTTTGCATAATATGGTAATGGCGTGGGGGGTGAGAAGGTGAAAGAGGCGAACGAGACACAAAACATTGTCCCCTCCACCACCACCACCGCCAGCCGCAGCCGTGTGGAGAGACAGAGGGCGGAGGGAGGCTGGAGAACTCCCCAGAGACAGGCGCTGTGAGCGGGCAGACAGCGCAGACAGACGCCGGTCACTCACTCACACTTGAGCCGAACACAGCGAAGCCAGCCACCACGACGAGACGAATACTGCTCTAAACATGGCGTTAAAGCTATTCCACAGCTTTTAACCCGTTATTTAGGCTCTGTATCCTGACTTATTTTGGGAAAGGAAGAGGAGGAGAGACCCGGAGGAGGACGGCCGGGCGGTGCGAAGAGGGGTGGCCGAAAAGGGGAAGCGTCTAGCGGGGAGTTTGGTGGTGCGGATTGGGTCGCTCTCTCCTCCGCATTCCCACCGCGCTCTCCGCCTCCTCGACCCCCCAGAACAGACCCGTGTCGTAGATCTCTCACTTCGGGGAGTATTCATGTCTTTTAGGACGATTTGATGTTGAACTTGATGGGTGTTTTAAACGCCACGACCGCCAATGTCTCCTGTACGTGTAACTGCAAGCGCTATACTTCACTCCAGAGCATGGAAATCAGTAAGTCACTCTACGTTTCTTGACTTTTTGGAGGGCTTTCCTGTCACGTAACTAATGTTTCTTGTGTGCAACTGTGTCAGATGAACTTGAGGGCTGTTAAATTTGATATGAAACGCTGTGATCTTGCTTGTTTTTGTGCATTTTAACCACAACTGCACAGACAGAACTTCCAGGTGTATTTCGTGTAGTTAGCCCAAACAAAACTGCTTATTTAGCACTTGGATGACTTTTCATGCTCTTATATCGACTGTCAAAGAAGGATAAACACGGATATTAATGCAGATTTATCACGTTAATATGTCTTTAGACCTTAAATGTAGAATAACAAACTGAAATGAGCAATTATACTATTTTAAATCAATTATTAGCTTAACAGTTTTAATGCGATGATAGTTGTTGCTAACCCCTGACTCAAATCCATTATAATGGGCTAATAACTATTAGCTTAAGTGTGCTAATCACTTGATGTTGTTCATTGTGATTGGACTAGAGTAGCCACTTCAATTAAAAACTGCAAAATAGAGAGATATACACATGTTTTAACTGTATGTATTTATATTCATGTATTTATGGTCTCTTTAAGTTAATTATTAGCAACTTTAGCTAATATTTTACACTGCATTCATCCCTGACAGCTTCCAGTCACTATCAAGGGCTTGTTTTAACGGCTTTATTGCTCAAATTTAGGCGTTTTGCTTGCTTTTTTCTTGTAATTTATGGTGCTAAATATTTCCAAATTAGAAAATAAGAGGGACAGGAAAGTGTGTGGGTGAAAAATACAGGTAAAGTCGTGTTTGTTCGCGGTAAAGAGGGCAGCTCAAGTTTATCGCCGCTTCGTCATTCGGGCAAAAGCAAAGCCAGACGTCTGTCTAGTCTGCTGCTGCGGCGCGTGCGACTGTGCGCGTGATGCTCCTGCTCTCCTCTCTCTCCCCCTTTGTGTGTGCGCGTGCAGACCAGGACCAAACCAGGGCTAAAGCAGGACTAGACCAGGGGGATAGAACAAGAGCTGACCAGGACTGAAGAAGGACTAAAGCAAGACTGAACCTGGGCTAAATCAGGGCTAAACAAGGACTGAACCAAGACTGACCAGGAATAAACCAGGACTGAAGCAGGACTAAAGCAAGACTGAACCTGGGCTAAATCAGGGCTGAACAAGGACTGACCAGGAATAAATCAGGACTGAAGCAGGACTAAAGCAAGACTGAACCTGGGCTAAATCAGGGCTAAACAAGGACTGAACCAAGACTGACCAGGAATAAATCAGGACTGAAGCAGGACTAAAGCAAGACTGAACCTGGGCTAAATCAGGGCTAAACAAGGACTGAACCAAGACTGACCAGGAATAAATCAGGACTGAAGCAGGACTAAAGCAAGACTGAACCTAGGCTAAATCAGGGCTGAACAAGGACTGAAACAAGACTGACCAGGAATAAACCAGGACTGAAGCAGCACTAAAGCAAGACTGAACCTGGGCTAAATCAGGGCTGAACGAGGACTGTCCAGGAATAAATCAGGACTGAAGCAGGACTAAAGCAAGACAAAACTATACCATAACTGAACTAGGACTAAAACAGGACTGAACCAGGATTAAAAAGGACTGAACCAGGGGGACAGAACCAGCGCTAACCAGGACTGAAGAAGGACTAAAGCAAGACTGAACCCGGGCTAAGTCAGGGCTGAACAAGGACTGACCAGGAATAAACCAGGACTGAAGCAGGACTAACGCAAGACAGAACTAAACCATAACTGAACCAGGATTAAAAAGGACTGAACCAGGACCGAACCAGGTCTAAACAAGCACCAACCAGCACTACATGAGGACTACACCAAAACTGCACCCAGACTAAACTAGGATTAAATAACTAACCACATTATTTCAAAACCTAACCAGGACTAAACCTCATATAAACCAGTTATAAACCCAAACTAAAACAAGTATAAACTTGGACAACCAAACTGGCATTAAACAAGGACTTGAACTAGTGCAAACCAATCCAAAACATGAGTGTTCCTTAGCAACTCCAAAAGCAGTTTTCTGTAAAGTTTATGTATTTTAGTGCATTTGTGTCTATTGTTGGATATGTATCACATCGTGGGGACTATAATCTGTATACTCAGTTCAAGTGGACCTGCCTTCCTTTTGGAGGGTTAGGTTAGGGAAGTAGGATGTGTCTCCAGGAAATGCATGTAAGTCAATGCAATGTCCCTAAACAGCCTTAAAACCCAACATATGTGTATTTTACTATGTATGTGTGTGTGTGTGTGTGTGCATGACGCCATGCACGAGCCTAGCTGAGGTCACCCTTACCAGCTGGACTGACTCACACAATCGGAACTGTTTAGACTGGGGCCGCCAGCTTTGTTATTACAGCGCAGTAGTTACCCTGGCTTTCATCACATTAGGAGATATACAGCAACGGCAACAGGACAAGCAGGCCACTCAAATGTCTTTTAGTCATGTCTCTTTACCTTTTACTCACCTAAATGATTATAGGGTTGAGTGACTGTGAAGGTGGTCTGAACAAAAGGGTATTGTACCTCCTGGGAACGGTTTTACCATAGAAACATAACAGTGCAAAATGTGAGGATATTTTGAAATAGAATGTTTTTTTTTAGCTAAGGTATTTGGCGACTTGTTTTCTTACAAAGATTACTTGCAGATGATAGTTGGTGTGTGTGCTTATAAGGATTTGGTATCTTGTGTTGCAACAACTAATCAGATTAAGTAATTATTGAGATGACAACTTATTTAGTCACATAATCTTTATCTGGAACACGTACTGAGAAAAGTGGTTTTATGTACCAAGATAAAGCAATTATGTCACAATTTGACATTAATTAAATTTTTACTCTTACAAATGTGAGAAATGGAACTAGTTCATTTTAAACAGTTTGCAGTGGTCCAAAGTTACTCCTCATTGGCTTTGACAACTGGTATGAGTTTATTGTGTTATCTGTATTTGTTTAACTTGAATAAATTAGGTATTAATTTAATTAATGCATTTGGAAAACAATTTGTACAATGAGCCTTGCATATTCATGTACAATTTGACAGAGGGGCCAGGCCAGGATATATATATATATATATATATATATATATATATATATATATATATATAAGTTTGCCCACCCCTGTCTATATTCATGTGACCAACAAGTCAATAATGCACCACTTCTCTGAGAGGCTTTAAAACGACTCTGTAGTCCCTAAAGAACTTTGCTGTCAAGATCGGCAGTCCCAGGCAAAATAATACAACCCGGATGGCAATAGCAGCACCCACGGCAACTTCCGGAATAAAGTGGATAAGAGCTTTTCACAACTTTCAGAGGCCAGAGTTTTGCCAACATAGTAAAGCTAACGACAGCTAGCATGCTATGGCACACTTCCTGATTCTCACACAAGAATACAATATGTACAATATGCAATTATGCTTTGCAAATACAAGGGAATCAGGTACAATCCACTTAAGCTCAATGCTATATTTTTTTATTCTAACTGTAGCTACAGTTGGAACAAGACTGCCAGTTGGCTCCTTGGAACAAGACTGCCAGTTGGCTCCATTGACTCTTCAGGCTACCAATTGCTCAAACACACGTAATATTCAAAGGCAAGATGACTGAAGTGTCTTGCCTGAAGACACAAGGTCTGTGCCGATCCACCAACATGCACTCTCACCACTGTGCCACTACCACCCAAAAACTTGATTAAAATCAGAACTAAGCTAAGATTACATGACCATGACTTACATAACTTAGAGTAAAAGTGTAAACCAAACCATGGAGACTTGACAACCACATTAGTCAATTCTAACAGCTACAATGTTCACAGGTTGTTATTCAGCGTTATTGAAAGTGTGCTTGTCCATAGCTGACCGCACAGAGCAGTCGGGACAGCTTAAGTGTGGTCTGTCTGATGTGGGTCAATAAAACTCCAGTTGATTTTATTAAAGGCTTCGATTGGTCTCGGAGGTGTTTAATGTGTCTGCGGTTTGAAAGAGCCGAGTGTCTTCACCACAAAACTGGAACTGAAAGATAAACAATATATGATACATAACACTTGTATAGCGCTTTACATGATACTCAAAGATGCTTCAGGAATGCTTTGAGATTATATGAGCTGTGAACCTGGAATGTTTTGTTTTGACTTCATGCTATAGGGCTTCACCATGTAACACAAAAGTATCGATATCGACCTTTTAGCTAACACATTCATCATTTTTGCAACAAACAAAATATCGGAATAACACCAAAGTTCTCGATCTGACATAAATGAGTTGCTTTTGTTTGGAATTTGCTTTTTATAAGGAAAACGTATGTAGCACTTTTCCACCTTCAAGGCACTCAAAACACTTTACATTAAGGAACCACTCATTCACTCACTCATTCAAACACCAGTGTACACAGACACCGGGTAGTGTGTCTTGCAAAAGGGAACAATGACACAATTACTTAAATTATTGTGTCAAAAATAAATTTATATTACAGATATATTGTATAAGCAGCTATTGAGGTCAAAATGTGTCCACTGCGTGCTGTCTGGATCCAATGATCAGGAAGTGCGTCTTTGCCTGCTAGTTGTTGTTAGCTTAACTACGACTAAAGCTCTTCTCTGAAAGTTATGAAAAGCGCTTGTAAACTCATTAGGATGCTCAGACTGCATAAGTGAGGAATACTTTTGGACCACTTCAACTCGTTTTCAAATTTTTAAGAGCAGGTACAGAGCCTGACAAGTGCTCAAAAGTCAATTCAACAAGTCCTGTTATTTAATCTGGTCTGATTCTTGTAAACTTCAAAGTGTCCATTGTATTTCCCGTGACTCATGTGTCTGTGGTCAGGGTCAGCCCACCTGCTCTCCTCCTCTTCCTCCTGATCCCAATCCCTCTGGTTTGAGTTTGGAGAGTGCAGACTTTGACTCACCCCTCTGTGTCTGTGGAGATAATAGCAGGGTTCACATCTGTGCAGCATGTGCACATGGGTCACATGACTTCAGCTTGACTCACTATTGGTTACTGTTACATGTACAGTGTGAGGACAAGGGCTTTTATACTGTATATTGTAGGGCTGTAGTCAACTAAGGAAATTCTTGGTTGACTAAAGACATGTCCTAGCGATTGGTTGGTGGACTAAAATGGGGCGTGGCAACAGCTCGCAAAACTATTACATATCTCTATGTATCTGACCCAAACAGCACTCACAAGGTGACACCTGTTCCTGAGTTCATGAAAAACTTGCGAATGATGACTTTTACCGGCCCTTTTACATATAAATACCAAATTTTCAGGTAACTCACTAACTAGTTTCTCCTTTCTATTGTTGTCACATATAAATCCTCATCTAAATAACATGATTAGTTAACTGATCGGCTGATTAATCGAATAAACGACTAAAGATCTACACCCTAATGGACCATAGGAATGTTAGAGTAAGTTATCATTGATGTTACATAGGATTATTTGAGTATACATTTTTACAGCAACAATATACCAAATGTAATCAGTGAAAGGACATTTTTCATTCAGGTACATGACCCACTGGCTCTTAAGTTCAATGCCTTAACCACTTGGCCATCCTGATGCTCTATTGACTAGTATGACAATAGACTGAATACTAATATCAGAATAAGCAGCAATGTAAGTTCATGGGAACAAAAAAGTTTTATTGACCAAGTTAAAACTAGAGATGCACTAACCCAGCTTTTCCAGTTCCAATACCAATATTCAAACAATGTTAATTAATACCAGTGCAGGGACTTGTATATTCCCCTCAACACACTATGAACTTATTACAGAATGGATCAAATTCTGTTATGTAACTGTTACTTATATTACTACTGAACAGCTTTGTACGACGAACAGTTTAAACATGAGAGGTTCTGGGCCAATATCAGCTTGTAAAGTCTAATTACATCCAATTAAAGACCCAAACAGGATATCTGCTGAACCAGTATGGTGTAAGATGGTTTAAAAGCAACCAAAAGTTTTATTGACTAAGTTAAAACCTCACATAACCCACACAGTACATCTCCCATTGGATCATAAGTACCTAATCTGCCACCTCATTCCAGATAGGAAGGGATCATGGGCGCGCTCCTGGCTCCATCGACTCTGGCTCCAATTCACTTTACATTAGAAAACTGTCGCCCCTCTACCTGTGTAACTGCTGCTGTCAGGCTCGTGATTTTGGTCATGAAATGTTCGTATTAACCCGCTCTACATGATCCTGGAAGTTTTATTTCACTATTGTGTCCATAGGTTTGATTGACAGCATTGCTAAGCGTCAGCCCCCTGCCAAACCAGTGATGCGGGTGGGAACGAGCGTTATCTTCAACAGCCTGCTCCAGATTGGCTTTTTGGTTGCTATGATAGTCATGGTCGGAATTCCTAATATGGCTCCAAATTAACCCGTAAAACGTCTAGCCTCGATGAGCTTCATTTGACTGGAGTTGAACGCTATGAGTGACGTCACACTCACTTAGTCCACTTCTTTATACAGTCTATGGCTGGTACAGAGACATGCTTTGTAGTATTGCTTCGACTGTGTCACGTAAGTATTCACCATTAACAGTTAATGTAGAGTTATAATTCACTCGGTCAAGCTTGGCTTTGGATGTGGGTGCATTTGTCACCATCATGAGTGAGTCTGTCATATGACCGCCCAACCCTCTTCCTGTCTGCTGGCTCACATGTTTTTGTTCCAAATCATTTTACATTGTCAGCTCTGCTCGGACCTGCATGACCAAAACAACTGGAGATTAGTCTGGGCCCTCCTTATCTCCAGTGAAGACTAAACATGACAGTTACACCGGCCTGCCTCAAGTTTGTCTGACCTCATATTCAAATTTAGGTCATGATTCCTACTGGTTACGTACTGAAATTGTATATTTATTTTAGAGACAATTCAGAATAGGTTATTGAAATGTAAATTAAGGTTGTCAAAAATAGTGAATACCCAGAAAGAAATACATTCTAAAACTATATGTAGTTTTGATCTGTATCCAAACTGGCATTATATATGAAAAAAAAATTAAAATCTAAATGTTTCTGTTAGTATCAAGTTTTAGTATTGTAACATTAAAAGGGAAAGATCTAAAGTTATCAGTTTCATATTAATCATTGCATAATTCAGACAGAAGGTTCATTTAGAAGTTAGTTTCTTAACCGCTGTGCCATCACATCACCTTATTGCTGATGTAGTTGGAATGCATGATCAAATATTAATCACAACTATGTCATTTTTATAACTTGCCTTGCTAATGTCCCCTTACCCACTCACTGACTGCACACACAAGCTATCACTTCCTATTTTACTAAAACAGTTGCAATTCCCCAAATGCAGCATGGAATGAGAAGTGCAGAGTCATTGAGCCCATTGGTGTTTTTTTTTTGTTTTTTTCTTCTTTTTTTTTCAGTCAGACAGCACCGAGGGGAGCAGCAGACAGCGTTTACATAACCAGTCTAGAACCAGGGCCAGACAAGACAAGACCGCTCCAATTCATGTGATTCACGGAGAGACAGAGACACAATCAATGACGTCTGCAGCTCCCTTCACTGCGAGAGGCATGGGGCCGCTTTTGGATGTCGATATTTAGGAATGTCTGAGGCAGGCTGTAAGAATAATTGCAATTGAAATTAAATTGTAACTTTGAATGGCGTATGCGGAGGTATATATTTGCTAGGGTGACATAATGTTTTTATTTTTGGTTCACAAATACGTCTGTTGATTCCATATGAGGAAGTCTATCAAGTATTTACCAAGAGTGGGGTTTTTAACTAGGGCTGGGCAGGGCTGTTTTATTAAAGGTGTGCTGTGTATGTTCACCATCTGATCTCCATGGATATGTATTTGGTTTGTCTGGAAAGTTGCACAGTCTGGCATTGAACATATTTAGCTCCATGGCAAAAGAGCAGCTGACACCACCAAGCCAAATTACAGGTTGGATCTGTGGAGAGGCACAGATCCATAAATGCAAAATTTATGGATAAATGCAAAAATAGACATGCTTAATGCCATATTGTGAAATTCTTAGATTATTTTCCACAACTTATATAATTAAAATGTACTGCATAGTCATCCACAATTTGTTTTACTATAAACTGAATAAGAGAGCAGTGTAGTCACATTCTGTGCAGTACCCTCTAAATACACTTAATGTATATTCTTTAGGCAGCGGGTTGGTCCAAACCAAATATCAACCTCTTCTGGACATTTAAGACAAAAAAGTGCAGTTATCGGCCCAATATATCGACTTACATTAATCTGTGGTGCAGTAGAATTAGTTCAGTTATTCAGATACATTCTGAACAAGTCTGCAAGTTTTCTCTTCCCAATTAACAGTACACAGTTTTCGCCAATTTTGTACCTTGTTTGTTACTTCCACCCCATTTTCCCATAGACATTCTCCTGCAGTCTGCTTAACTTTCAAAGCTTGATTCTGAAGTGTTAAAGAAGTGGAATCAATAGCCTCTCTCAACATAATAGTCAGCAACTAATCCCGTACCAGGCAAGCAATAATTTTTCTCTTTATGTTGCCCTTTTATTCACTTTCAAGGTAAATACTTTGATTGCGCTGTCAGTGATTTACATGGGATTAGTATATTGTCTTTGCTACAAGTCCGGTTCCCATCTTTCTAAATGCGTCCTTGTTTCTTCGCTCAGCTGTTCATTGTGTAGCATCTAGACTCCCATGACGTTTTCCTCTATAATGCATATATGTTAATGCCTCTATGTAAATGAAAGCACTGAGAGGTCAAGGTCTTGTTTTCTCGTGCCATCTCTCTGCATGTCATCTGCATACGTACCACCGTTTAGCCACGTCCCACTCTAGCACATTGCCCCATTAATTAGTCTGGAGTGTCTCGCAGAGTGCATAAATCCATACTAAAAGCTATAAATAAGGCCAATGACTGTCTGCGTCGCGGATCTGAACAACCCCATGTAGTGTTTTCCGTGTTGTTTTCCAGCAATTAGCCCAAGCTGGGTCTCTCCAGGCTAAACGTGGGGATTGTAATGGTTTTAAATGGCAGCGTCGTGGTTGCTTGGTTAATTAGTCTGGGCCAAACTGTGATTGTCTAGACCTCTAAGTGAGGGGCATTCACATCTGAAGAAGACACTGTCTGGATGCAGTAAACAGCATGTAAAAACTGTCAGGGCAAAATGATATGTTGGTTATGCTATGGGTGGAAGGAATTGTGGTATAGTCTATGCTTGTGCCATATTTCATGTTCCCTCACATTTTCACGAAGATTTCATACAGTACAGTAATGTGATACAAGCAATGGGAGCAAAAAGCTTATTTTTGCTTAAATTGCACCTCTTTGCCCCTATTGGTTAGTTGACAAAGAATTATAATAGTAAAGATGTGTACTTGGTGGTAGTGCTGTCACAATACTAAAATTTCAAATTCTATTTCGATATTTGATTAGATTTGATTATACTGATTCCAATACTGCAATGATAAGAAAAACACTCTTTGTTTGGATGATAGAATGTAATTTTCAACATTAAATTATCGCACTTTCTTTTATATAACCATGTGGTTTCATATCTTTGTAATCCCTCAGTCATCCATATAGGTTCCTTAGTGATCCATGTGCATATACTAGTTTGGAAAGGTTCATTTCTGCCTTGTGAATGTGACTTTTTTTAGTATCGATACTTGCTCAAATGTGTATCTAGGTTCGATACTAGTTTTAGTATCGATTAGTATCTGTTTTTTGAAACTTCTGATAAACCTAACACTAATACATTTGGGTGTTTTAGTCAACTCAACTGCCACTGCAATGTTTAGCCAGTTGGACTAATGGACGAATATTACAATATTAGCATATTAGCATATGCAAGTGCACCTGCGTATGACTGAATACATAAGTAAACAGTGCTATTAATATTCACATGTTGTCATGCAAATGGAGCTAATGGAGGGTGTTTGCATACGGACACAGACCATGCATCTGCGACATAGCCCCTCTGCAGTCTACAGGTCAGAGGTGAGAGGTCAGGGGTTGGAGCTGGAGCTGAGGGGGTGGGGCTAGAGATCAGAGAAAGAAAGAATACATGGGGGTTTGTGTTTTTGTTTTGGTTTGGGACAAAAATATATATATATAAATAGAATCTAGAAATAGAATATATACTTTTATTCTAGTTCTAGAAGTCAGTGTCATAATATGAAATCAAAATAAGATTGGAAAATATAGACAATAATAAATCATGAGAAATTGAAATGGAAAACTTTACAATGCTTGATTAGTGATTAACAATAACTAACATTGGAATTTCAGTTATTAGTACAACTACTTCTATCTCTTGCTCTGTAGTACTTCTGCTACTTGATTTAGATCTACATAGTTTCTGTCAAGAGTACTATCACTACTACTTTACTACATCTTACTTTAACTTCCACTGCAACAATTATCATGGACTACATTTATTAGCATTTGTGTCTGATTTGGTTTTGAACAAAGAACCTTGCAATTCCTGCTTAGGCTATGTATACAACATGACCCAGAATGCTTTGCGACTGTCACTCAGCTGGTGTAGTTTGGGTCAGGTCTAGACTCGGCCCCTCCCCCCCAGACATAGCCGTGACCGTGGGTTTGACCTCTGCACATTAGACATATATGTGTGTCTCTCTGGTTCACAGGAAACAGCTGTGACCAGAGAATTAGCATGAGCAAATTCAATCTTAGCCTTACATATATGTGAACAAATAAACCAGCGCTAGCACCTCAACACCAACCCAGACGGAGAGAGCTGGCAGCGTGTCTAGACCAAAGCATGGGCTGGAAATGTGTCTTGAAATAAATTATGTTTATGCTACACAAAAAAACTAAAATATAGAGGTGTTATAGGGCAGTCTTGATGGTGATCCCATGTCTTCAAAGCTCTGTCAAGCATTTAATTAAAATCTCTAACTGGACTTTATTTATTTATTTATTTTTAAATATTGCTAGTTGAAATACGTGTGGTCAATTCAATACAAACATTAAGCATTAAGCACCTTTGAATTTCATATACCATTATACAGTAGTTATTGCTCAGTTGGAAAAGATTGTTAAAGCTTTATTTTACCTGTGTGCAACTGAGGTTCAGAATATTTTGTAGAGGAGTCCTGGTTTCATTGTTCATGCTTTAGTGGTGGGTAGCGAGAACCAATTCAGGCAAGGAGAGAACATGCAAACTCCACAAAATTTCAAACCACTCTACCACAGTGTCAAACTAGATTTCAGTACTAAGCAGACTAGACTAGACTTGATACTCAATACCAATTCCGTAACACAATGTTAATAAAATAGACTTTTTTTTAGAGAAAAGAAGGTGATTTTCAACATTACATATAAAAGATGTAATCCATAATAATTTCATAGTGGTCCATGTGCATAATCTGTAGTCTTATACTTGTTTTAATACAGCTCAACATCATTGTAAAGTTATCCAGGAAAGGTTCATTTTTGCCCTGTAAATGTGACTTTTTTAGTATCGATGCCTGCTACTTTTCATACGATAATGCTAGTATTGATTAATATCTGATTTTTGATACTGTTGTCAACCCTAATACTGACCAAGTAAATAAAACTAAACAGAGCCACTTCAGAGCTATCAAATACAAATTATTGTTCTGAATTCAGATGTTTTTTGGCTGTTTATAATAGCATGGATATTGTCTTGCATTTTTCCCACAACATCTAAAAATGAAGCCATTTGCGTTTCCTTATTTGGTCCGTCCTAGGTTACAACTTCTTCCTTTCTGCATGTCTGTATCAGTAATTTTTAGAGCAAACAGAGCTGATTCCTGACTGGAGTTCAACGGGTCGAATGCAGCAGTCCTCCTTGCTGAAATGCAGGAATGCGCAGTAAGATGCCCAGACGCTCGCTAATGTTCCAGGTATTCCACATGTTTTCCTCGGAACCACACGTCCTGCGGTTCAAACAAGTGTCTGAACTCACCGTGAACTTTACCAACGTTTTTTAACAAATAAGTATGTTTTGGGACTGCTACTACATTAACTACTATACAATAATAATACTGCTAACTAATATAGGAATCCAACTACTACTATTCAAATTTAGATACTTTGATTATTTTAATACTGCTACTACTTTTTTCAGTTTTTAAAAGTAATTTTATATATTTCTTTACTGCTAATTGAACAATTATTACAAGCACTATAAGAATTCTACTACTACCACCACTGTGGCTAGTACTTTTACCGCTATCGCCCCTATAGCTATGATTTTTACTATGACTAATACTAATTCCTTAAGACTACATCTAATGTCATGACTACTGCTACAACTGTTACTACTAGTAGTTGGAAGCTGTAGTGGCAGTAGTAGTGGTGGAAGTGACCAAAATATTGATAGTAGCCAAATAGTCCAACATATTATCAGAAGTAGTAATGGTAGTAGTCTATACATGCTGTCATTGCTGATAGTAGCAATGTAATCCATAATGTCATGATTTGCATTTGAGGAAAAACTTCCTAAAAGTATAATATGCAAAGATAGTTCATAAATCAGTCAGAAGGCACTTGCTCTAAAGATTATATAATTATTTTGCCAAGGGGAGCAACGGTTTCATTCAAATCTTAAACTGTTTTTCTTTCATTTGGTCCCAGACAGTAACAAAAATACAGACATTATATAATTAGAAGCAAATGGCACAGTATTATGTAATTTAGAAGTCTGGTTCAACCCAAATCTCATTTAACCTCTTGTGTGCATGTCCTCCCTGCGTTACTGTGGCAGAGTGGTCCCGTCTCCTGCCTCTTATTGAGGAGGTTGTGGGTTAGACTCCTGATCTCTCTGAGTAGAGTGTGCATGTCCTCCCTTTGTTACTATGGCAGAGTGGTTATCCTGTCTCTTCCTCTTATTCAGGAGGTTGTGGGTTAGACTCCTGATCTCTCTGAGTGGAGTGGCAGAATTGTTAGCTTGTCATCGAGATATTGAGAGAGGAAAGAGCAGTTGGTGGTTGTGTTACTCTTTGTGGGTTTAGCCTGTTCTTCAATTTGCAATACAATATCTGATAGCATAAAACAGGTAAGCTTTTTTTATAAACCAAAATGATTTATAAACCACATTAAACATCCTTCATTGGAAACCTATGAAAGCGTCCCCCTAAATCACTGACACTGGCATTAGCTGGTATTAGCAGAATTTCGCCCATCCCTTCATGAGTACAACATTTTAATAACCTTTCCGACTCCATTTTACTATTCTACTCTCAAAGTGGATAGCTTTCTTAATAAGGGAAACTCCACAATGAAAAAATGAAAGAAAAATTGCAGGGGAAACACTGATTTCTGTTTAAATCAAAGTTAAACATCCCCATTGGAAACCTCTTTTTTCTGTATTGACTATAGTAATTCTTAACGAAAATGGTTTTGCTATTGTAACTAATTTTACCGTAGCATTCTATGTAACTTTTATGCATTAAACTTAAACTTAATTGTTCCAGAATACATTGAAAAACCTGCATTATTACTGTCTGCGTAATCCCTCAGTCGTCCAGGTATGATCCATAACCGCTACCAGCTTAAGGTTTAACGCCATACTGTGGAATATTCCCTGTAAAGCAATAATATTTCCAATGGCTAACCATCCACCAGAAAGGTTACGTAGTACTCCTTTAAAATCAACATTGTTTTCATGACGTAACCAGACAGAGCTGAACACGTCTCCATTTGAAGTATGTGGAGTGTCCAAAATACATTGTGTCTGATAAGTGCGTCTCAAGGCCAAATCAAGGCCTTATCTCACACCAGTCTGTGCACACGGCAACAGACCATAACAAATATAGAAACGAGAATCTCACTGTCTATTTTGGTTAAGGAAAAAGAACTGATAAAGTCAAACTACATCCAAAACAATAATGGTTGACTGTGTTTTGACTATTTATTAGCGTCAATTTAGGCATGAAGCTTTTCAGGTTTAGTGTTTCTGTGTTAAGCTTGGTTCAACTAATATTTTCAAAAATGTAAAGCATTGACTTCTTAAGTAAATATAAATGCAGTATGTGTAGTACTGAATTATGCATCTGTTACAATACCTCAACAAGTAACTTTTAACCTTGCAGCTCTATTGACCTTATTCCGCCTCGGCCACTTTTGCCTCGAAATGCTTCAAATCGAATTGCGATTTCTTTGTGGTGGCACTTCCGGTTCAGTTTTGCCACTAAAATATGATATAAAGTAGGCTGATTTGTGTAAAATGTTGTATGTTCATCAGCAAATCAACACTGCAGCAGTTCTCTGGGGGCTTTAAAACACCTCGTAGTATTTCCTGTAGAACTTATTTACTGTCAAGATCTGCAGCCCCATGCAAAGTAATTCAACCCAAATGACGATGGCGGTGCCCACGGCAACTTCTAGAATAAGGTGAATATGAAAGCATCCTCTGAAATTACTGATACTGGTATTAGCACCGATATATCACCCATCCCTACTTGAGCACAACATTTTGGTCTGCTTTCCAACTCCTACTTTACCACCAATTATATTTCTACTCTCTAGGTAGTTTTCTTAAGCATGAATGCAAGGGAAACTCCACAATGAAAAATTATAGAAAAACACCAGGGGAAACACTGAGTTCTGCTTAAATGAAAGTGTAGTTTTATCTAGAGACGTGTACACCCACTGAGCAAAAACTGAATGCCCTATCAAATCAAAACGTCAGCGTTGGCACACTAACCCATTGTTCTACCCTCTTGACAAAGATCTCTCAGACACTAATGTGAATTTGACATCTGATACCCCCCACTCTGATAAGGCCAAAGTCTGCCTGTTTGTTGACACCTGACTTTTGGTGGCACATTTTTGGCACTCGTTGCTTGCCGTATTGTCGCGCAAACTCCTCCACACCTTGTTTTAGTGCCAGTTTCCCGGGGCACGGTGCCAGTTTCCCAGCCGCCCCGCCATTCATCCAGGGTTCAAACACCTCCACAGCTGCAGACACTTACCAGCTCAGGAACAGTCTACGGGCCCTCTCTTTTGTTAATGAAATAATTGTTTTTAAGGACCCTTATTTGCTGATAGAGAGAGGGTTGTTGATTAAATAAGGCTTCGTGAAAGTTAGATTGAGGTCTTTTTGACTGAAATTACTCAATGATTGTAAATATCAGCTATGGTTAGCTTAATCGCAATTAAATCAGCATCGCAATTTGAATTAGCAATTAGCAAATCGCAAACACTGCAGTTTATCAAGTACTATAATTTCCTCCACCAACAGCAAAAACAAAATTTCGAAGCATCTTGCATAGCCTATATATCCCCACTGGCTTTCTCGTCTTGATTGCATCGTCTTGGTGCGGTTGCGTGGTTGAATTGTTTGGGTTTGTGGCGGAGCTTGTTTAGTCTGAAGCCAGTTCTCTCACGCTCTCACTCTCCATAACAGCGATACAGAGAGGAACACAGGGAGAGGGGCAAGTCTGCACACGCCGACAACTGGCAACAGCCCCAACCATTCAAAACCAGGTGCATCCTCCAGGAGCTATTGTTTAACAGTGTCCAACAATAAAGGTATTGCCAGACATGGGGCTGGGTGCTTTTGGAAAGATATTAACTTTGGTTTTAGTTGTAATTACAGCTGATCAGTTAATTGAATTTGAATCAAGAGCGAGAGTCAGTTGTTTCAGCTTTGGTCATTTTTATGGAGAGGTCTACAGGGAAATTGTCTGTCAGGAAAAGCATGTGGTTTTGAGCTGAGTTCAGACTTAAGAGAAGAAATTTGACTATTCCGTTAATAGACAATGATTAAAAGTCTGTATTGTTTATATTCGGGGAATTATTATTGACAGGCATTTCTTTTTACTTTTAAGAAGACAAAATAAAATTAAAACCAAACTCATGATTGATCAAAGACATTTTTTGGTGAACCTGTAAGCAAATGCCAATCAAGTATATATACAGTACCGTTCTGTTCAAAACGTTTTACAAATTCCTTAAAAAAGATAATTTAGGGGGAAAAAATTATAACATATGGCCCAAAGCTGAACTTTTTTAATCTCATCAAAATTGCAGTTTGAATCCTCACACGTTGCAAACACTGCAGTTATTTTGGTTGTAAATCTTCTGCGAATACCTGATCTCGTCTGAAAATGTATGCATACCTTTTAGTTACCAAGCCTGCAAACGTGCTCTGAAATGCATGACATTCTTTTTAAAGATTTGAATAATGGGAATTCCTTTAGACGCTCTTTACAATACCCCTTGATGGGAGACTCTGCAATCCATCTTTCCATGACCTGTTTTACATTAAGAAGAATGACAAATTTACAGTATTTGATCTACACATCTTGTATGCTCTGAAATGCATGAAATTCTTAAAAAAAGGAAGGAAAAAAAAAAGACAAACGGTACTTATTTTGGACGCCCTTTGTAGTACATCTGGGTGAAAAATACTGCCAAGAAAAATGACATTATTTGGTAGGTCTATCGCAATAACAAATGTTGAAGTTTGATATATCGCTGAAGAAAATATAAACGATAATATTGAAACTAATTTATACCACTGACACAAAAACCCAAGAACATATTTAAACCACAATAAATAAACAACAGAATGAAACTCTTTAGTACTTAGTTTGCATCTGTAATGAGTCATAAAAATTATTATTATCACATTGCCAAAAAATAACCAAAAAATTCCCAGTAGTGCAAAGAAAATGTACACACGATAAATACTGACCCTAGAAATATTGTTCCAGCTTTCTTACATTGAAGTTGATATAGTAATTGTAGTGACAGGCCTAGTATTTGGTCGAGTTAAATTTATTTACATGCTCTGAAATGCATGACATTCTTTTTCGAAGTCTGACAAATGGTAATTCTTTTGTACGCCTTTTACGACACCCCTCTTTGAGAACCTCTCCTATCCATGAGCGATTTTCCATTAAGAACAATGACAATATTATAGTCTTTGGTCTAATTACACACCTTTTGTCCGTCCTTCTGTAAACTGTAAGCTGTATAATGTGGCTGTGACTTGTGCATGAACCCTGTCTCATTCAGCGGCACTGAGTCATGTTGTTGTGTCTGCCGCCGACGAGTCCCGACCAGCTCCACTGGTTTTACTCACACTCACCTCCACCCAGAGCGCAAGCTTTCAAGTCAGCTCTGGACACCCATAAGTTGGCAGTGCGATTCCAGCCCCCACAGATGACTGCTTTTGTTATGTCCTTGGGCAAGACACTTGATCCATCTTGGTCCTAGTGTCTATGTACACTGGTGTATGAATGTGTGTGTATGAGTGGGTGAGTGGTTCCTTGATGTAAAGCGCTTTGAGTGTCTTGAAAGTGGAAAAGTGCTATATGCCGAGATTTTTGGGGACATTCTGGGCAAGATGGTTCTTTGGTGCCTCTTAAAGTAGGTGTTGGTGACCAAACGTAGACACGCAGTGACTATATTTGGTCTTGACATCTTGAAACCTGAATGGATTCATTTAAAACCCGTTCAAACATATTCCTCACTTTCCTAACACATTGGAATAATCCTAATTATTCACCACAGTGAGTTTATGAGCGCATTTTACAACTTTTAGAAGTCAAAGCTGAATTTTAAGAACTAGCATGCTAACAGAGCACCACCATAACTTTCTGGTTTATGTACAATGAAAGCCTTTTATGATTAGACGCTGACGGCACAGAGCAGGTTCATTTTGACCCTAAGAGTTGCTTTTACAACATATCGATACAGAAACCAAACTAACTTTAGTTTTTTATGTGACAAGAATTAGGCACAGATCTCAAAACATTTTATCATTAACAATAAAGATATAATTTATCATTAATGGGCCTGTAAATGTCTTGGTTGAAGTTCAAATATTGCTTTGATTGTGACAAATTTGACGATGACTAATTAAGGTCCACAAATTATGTTTTTGGGGGAATATCCTAACAACTCCCCCTGCTGGCAATCCTGAAAATACATCGTCTTTCTCTTCTTTACCATACAACACCATCCAGCCAGACATAGACCATAGATTTGGCCTGAACCAGATTTAAATGGGACTAACCCGAGCCAAATCCTGAACAGACTAAAACACTGTGAGCGTGCACGTGAATCCCTCTGTGGGCGTGCATGTGACCTGTGTGTGACTCCGTCTGACTGGTGTCTTTCTCATTCAAATCAACCCTGCTCATTATAACCACAGCCTCAGGACAAGTCTCTGAGACCAGGACTAGACCGGGGCTAGACCGGGACTAGACATGGGTTCTAATGAAGTAGGATTTTCATATGCATCAGACAGGAAGACCCAACACACTTCCTCTTATTTTTTGTTCACTTGTAAATTTAGACTGAAGGTTACTGGAATAATAGGCAAAAACAATGCTTGCTTTCTTCTCCTATAGCGACAATATTGAACTTCTTAAATGTTAGAAGGGTTGCACAATATATCACATAATTATCAATATGTCAGTATTGGCCGGTGCAGTAATCAATATCACAAGAAAATACATATGTTGCTACAAAGTTTAGGCTTGGGTTTGTTTTGGTTTTGTCTCTGTTAAAAAGACATTTGGGTTTAAAATTAACTGAAATTAGTGTGCCAAAACTTTCAAAATAAATAAAAAAGATATTAAAACAAAAGAAAATAATTGAATATCACATCTTTTTCTCAAATCTTGCGACCCTAGTTGGTGGTAGACTTTGTCATTCAGCATAAATTGTGTTCAAACTGTTTAAGCATCAATGTTAGCTTCGATACTTGAGACTGAAAGTTATATGAGGTATATGTGTATTCGTATTAGGTAGTAGTAGTAGTAGGTAGTTTAATTGGATGGACAAGAATAACATAAAAAATAACATAAAAATGGTTTTAGATTATGATATTGGATCTACTAATTGGTGTGTCGATGTGATAACTGAAAGATTTGCAATATTGACATCAAATACTTTTCATCCATAAATTTTCATCCATTGTTTAAAGTTCCAGTTTCAAAATCAAATCAAAGTTTGTTTTGAATGTTAGCTGCTGGTTGGCACGCAGACATTTTAAAGTCTAGTCCAACAAGATTGTACAAAACCAACACTGAGATTTTTATAAATGAGGTTTTTTGTCTACTTCCTGGATACCACCATTTTTCATTGTCCATAAACCCCGTATTAAGCTGTATCTGCTCCTTCATTTAGTGTTTCATTGCAGTCCATTAGTTCACTGTTAGCCATTGCCACTGAAGACCGTTGTAATGCGGTTGCTCCAAAATATCTACATTACTCAACCAGTCCAACCCACCATTTAAAGCAGCTATTTTCTCAAAATGTCCAACCAGCTACTCAGACAATGAACTGCTTTTATGACATTGTGTTTTATAAGGGACAGTTTCTCATGGACAATTGAAGTCACTGAATTACATTGACATAAGAATAACATTGTGGTCAAGTCGTCATAGTAACAAAACACGGAAGGCGCTGCTTGGTTTAACTTATAGCATTTTATTTCTGTGGTTTCAATGGTTCTGGTTTTGCAGTTTTCCTTGTCTACAGGGAATCATTTGTGTCTCTCCTTTGCACCATATATTCACTGTTCCTCCTCTGTACCATATTTATCCATCCTCTGCACCTTATATTCACGGTACATGTCCAAACCATCTCAATCTCAAAACTTTTATCTCCAAAACATCCATCTCTCCTCGTAGCAAGTCTCCATAGCCTATAATCCAAGTTTTGTTTTTCTCAAAAATTCAGACACAACCCAAAAATACAGGCTTCTAATTGGTCAGTCAGTGTAGTTCAAAGGTCATAGGTTGCTGTCTGCTGTTAGTGAGGTCAGAATATACTCTGGACTGTGTCAAGGTCCGTGTGAATTGAAAACGCCTTCACACTATTAGCATTAGCATTAGTCTTTCACGTTAGCATTGTTAGCTCATCAATATCTTTAGGTCTCTGTAGAATGTTTCAAAATGATCATTTCCATTTAGTAAGGAAATACATTGCTATCATGTTGTGTATTTTTTATAGCCCAACTACTAATCAGTTGTGTTACTGGTACAGCTTTAGCATTAACTTAGCAAGCGACAATCTTTAGCAATTCATTTTGTAAAATAATACAGAAAAATTAAAATAAATACAGACATTGCTAACACCACCTCTCGTCCAGTGACTCAACAGTCTGCTCTGAAATGTTCCATAGCAGAACTGCTTGGCCGTATTTCAGTTTTTCTTATGTAAATCGGGAGCGAATTGGGTGCCCTCTTGCCCCCTGTCTCACTCGAGTCGGACGCACTGTGGGAACTTAGGGACGCAAAACTCCCACCAACCAAGTCAAAGCAGACAAGGATTCTGAGCAAGATAGGAAATAAAATTAATTTCAATTTACAAATGTTTCAGAATTGACAAAGCCTCTTGGTTAAGACATAAAACATGTTAAAACTTAAACATAAAATAGTATTGTGTTATGTCATGTTGATTTTTTTTTACTTTTAAACAAACCAAATTTAATCCTATTTTATCATAAGCCTGCAGTGGATTTTTTTTTTGTGTAGGCCTAGTTAGCAAATATTTTGAGTCTTACATATCTGCTTTGGAATATTTGATTTCTTAGCCATATTCTTTGAGCTTGCAAGGCTGCTTTCATTTATCATTAATCTTACTGAAAGAGAGAGTGTTAAACTCACTTCTACCCCAGTCTACACCAGGGCAGCTGTGGCTCTAGTAGTAGCTTACCACCATCGAGCATGGAGTGAATGAATAAAGCACTATATGAGACTATTATTATTAAACAATATGATCCAGATCTAACAGTGTGCGCCAGACTTATAACTTAATCCAATATGTTGATTCTGTTGCTTCATCTTTACTTTCAACAGCACAAATATTAGCCATGAGTCGAGTCTATGAAGGGAGCTTGAAGATGTCCCACTTTCATGATTTTTCTATTTTGTCACTGTCAAAGCCATTCACTTTTGCGTTTTTTTTTTTTTCTGAGTTTCAGTGCAGGGGCAGTGGAGTGTGCTTGTCCTGGAGGAACTTTCCCACAGAAGGATGCCATAAATAAAAACATGCAGAGAAAGAGGAAGTGGAGTGACTCGGGGTTAGAAGCTAGTCATGCGATCACAGATTTAGTCAGACGAATGACCTAAACATTGATGTACAAAGATTTTAACTATAAATGTAATCTTTTTATTTATTCATTTCTGCAGTATTGGATGTGAATAAATAACTTGTTGGGGCTGGGAATCAATCTAACAGCGCTGAGGCAGATAATGTGTGCTGCAAAATGATCATGCAAAACAATTATTATGCAATTTTCATATTTTTTACACAGTCTTGGTCACAAATAGAACATTATTAGACATTCTAAAACAAAGAAAAACAAACAAAAGTAACAAAATAAAAATAATTGGTAGTTATGGATGGTTTGTTTGATTGTATTTATTTTTTGTGAACAGTATGTTGTTAGTAGGCCCGTCACGATAACACATTGCTAAAGAAAACATAGACAATAAAAAATAATATTGAAACAAACACTGATGCAATAACCCTAAAGTAGAATTATCTCCAAAAAACATTCCAAATGAACAAATAAATGGCAGAATGAAACACTTTGGTAGTTAGTTTGTATCTGTAATGAGTCATAGATGTTATTTATTCAACCCTCCACAGCTCAAGTCTAATTGTAGAACAGGAAAAATAACAAAAAGTTTCCGACTAGTACTAAGAAAAAGTCCCCACGATATGTATTGACCATCAAAAATTATTGTTCCATCTAACATATACTGAACGATAAGTCAATGTAGTTTTTATTGCAACAGGCGTAGTTGTTAGAGAAGATATACATAGTCACTTTTACAAACACCAAGTACTTATTGGAGGCAAGGCAGGTGAAGTGTCTTGCATAAGGACACACTCTGGCACCTGGTATTCCCAGCATTCTCCCATCCTAGTTCTAACCAGGCACGACCCTGCTGAATGCCTGAGGTCAGACAAGATTGAGCATTCTCAAGGTGGAATTTTTTGGATGGTTTTCTGTGGGGGAGAGGTCTTTTAGTTTTTTAGGTAATTTTAAGTAGGTCTGCCTTTCTTAGCCTTAGCTTTGGCATTATAAGTCTAATGTCTCGATTAATCAAAGGAATATATAGAAACGTAAATAAACTTGACAATCTCAATAGATAATGACATAATGAAAGCCAACATTGTTTAGCTAACATTTTACGAGCAACACACTGCTTTACATTGTTTACCCCTTATGTAAAGCCTATAGTCTGAATCAGCCAATAGTGCAACATGGCGTTTTGTCTCTTGCTAATTACCCGTCTAGAGTGTATGTCTGAAAGTTGTCTGGTCCAAGTTTGCGTTTCTCTTTCCCACGTCTTTTGGCTAGCCCCATCTGTCTGCGACCCCCCGTGCCCCCCCTGCAGTTTACGGGACGTCCCATTCAAGCCTTTTGTAAGCGGGGGGAGTTTGTTGGGGGTCGCTCAGCTGTTCTTGTCCATGGGAATTTGCCTAAAAGTCTTCTGCAACTCTTGAGTAGATTCAGAATAGAGTGTACCTAGACGAGGACACACCAACTGCATTCGGATATGTAGACTTAATCTTAGCTTTAGTTACTTTTTTTTTGTTTTGATTTAGTTTTTTTTAGTTTTTACCAAGTGCCTGGAGATATACAAGTGCCTATACCAAGTTGAATGAGTGGATTTAAAAGGAACAGCTTTAGGGAAACAGGATATTTTTTTCATCAGAAGCTTAAAGACAATGCAGCCTCCATCCGGAAGCCACAACCATGAAGACTGTGTGCCAATGCAACTTTGTGGTGAGTTCAAATACTTACCAAAAGTTAGTAAAAAGACAACTGCTCTGCAACAAGTACACTTTTCTGATTTGTGAATACTTGTTTTAGGGATTTTCAAGTTTTGTTTTGTATTTTATGATGTATATACAATATTTTGTTCTGATTTGTGTTGATATTGTGGTGACACTAAGTTCCTTTTTCACATAAGTCATAATGGGTGTTACTGTCTTGGAGCTGTTTTTTACTTACAGGGGAAGGAAATTAAATGATGAGGCAACAGAATTTTTAATATATAAAAAACTGTTAGCTTCTGTACTGTTAGCAAGTCCATACATAATAGAGGCATACATGAGGGAGATCAACATTTGGAAGTCAAATTTGTATATAGATAATTTAGGTAAGTGTTAGCTATCATAACATTCAAATAGAGGAAGTCTTCAATATGCAAAAGATAGCAAGTTGTGTTTTCTTTGGAAATGGTTTGTTATTGCAAACTATAATAATGTGTTATAGCTGGTACTTAAAGTCTAGTGCATCTACATCAGAAATGAAGTACACAGAATTTGATTGGTTCAGTGACTGTAAATGAAGTAGTTTTATCATTTATTTAAAACTATATGAATTATTTTACTGTGTCAGTCAAATGTTTCGACATATGCTTCCATGAACTCTTAGGGTAGGAGTTTCTAAACTGCTTACATCAAGTACAGCTGAAAAAGAGTAATCTGTATGTGCCTATAACTTGACAACAGAAGTGATCCCTACACTGCCAAAATGGATACACCAGCCAGCATGAGTTTGGTTGGTTTTGTTTTGACTAGTATTAGCAAAACATCTATCACTAATAAGGTTCATGTATGTATTTTGTTGAATTTTGCCATATGAACAGAACAATACTTGAAAAAAGAAATTGCATCAAAATATAAATGAAGTATCTTGAAATAGGTCAAATATAAAAAAAAGGCAAACTGGTAGAACTTTTAAAATTTTGCTTCACCAGTAGAATATATATGATAAAATATATATACTGGCAAAACCTTTGTTTAAAATTCAAGTCAGTCAAGTAGACCTCATTTGCAAAGAACAGACATTCTATAGTATTTGACTATAGCAGCCCTGGTCTTCATACATATTGATATAGTATTTTGCATTGTGCTCCTGTTTAATGAATGGGGGGGTGGTCAGGTGATGTCTAGAATAGCACTTTCACATCACTATGTCTGGTTCACTGTCTGTGCAAATGTGTCTGAGGAGGAAGAGGAGTGGTTGGAGGAAGGGCGCGACGTCTGACTCTACTGCGACCTCTGACCCCCAAAGCCCGTCCCCCTCATCTCACCCCCGTGCCCCTGGGGACAGCCTGGGGAAACCCTGTGGAAATGTGTGTCTGAATGACGGCTCTAAACAAAGAAGTGTCTGTGCTGCACATATGAGGACACTGGCAGAAGATGAAATTATATTCTTGTCTTTTTTATTGTTTGACATTTTCAGAAAAGACAGTGTTATGTGGTCTGCAAGCAGAATGTTTTCTGTCTACAAATTTCTCACTGCAAAAACTGGTTCGCTACGTGACGACAAATGGTGTGATCTTGTCTAGTTGAAAATGTGTGAAACCATTTATTTTGCGCCAAATGATTTGACTTTTGAGTATTGTTCTTGATTTGAATTAGTTTCAGAATCAAGAGTTTTTACCTATTGTGTCATGATGGCATGTTTCAAAAAGCTGTAATAACTTCAATCTATGAAGTAGAGTTGTCACAATGCAAAAATTTCAAACTTGATTTTGACACTTAGGAATAGACTTGATACTTAATACTGTTTCCAACATCACAGTGATAATAAAACACACTTTCTTTCTCCAATAGAATGTGATTTTCAAGGTTAAATGTTAGTACTTTCTCTTATATTCC
Organism: Periophthalmus magnuspinnatus; assembly: GCF_009829125.3. Taxonomy (NCBI): domain Eukaryota; kingdom Metazoa; phylum Chordata; class Actinopteri; order Gobiiformes; family Gobiidae; genus Periophthalmus; species Periophthalmus magnuspinnatus. The sequence continues at coordinate 10,367,300 of NC_047130.1, forward strand.
CATGTGGCCTTATATCTGTGTAATACCTCAGTTGTCCATAGTGGTCCATAGTGGTCCATAGTGGTCCATAGTGGTCCATAGTGGTCCATAGTGGTCCATAGTGGTCCATAGTGGTCCATAGTGGTCCATAGTGGTCCATAGTGGTCCATAGTGGTCCATAGTGGTCCATAGTGGTCCATAGTGGTCCATAGCGGTCCGTGGGCATATACTAGGTCTATCTGGTCTTATACTTGTTATGATACGGCTCAAGATCATTCTAAAGCTATTTGGGAAAGGTTCATTTTTGTCCCCTGAATGTGACTTTTTAGTATTGATACCTGATCAAATGAATATCTAGTTTTGCTAACAGTTTTAGTATTGATTATCTGGGCTCATAATGTTTGTCCTCATATTGTCTTCAAAAATAGCTTTCAGTATAGATTTCTTGAACATAAACAAGATAGACTTTTAATCAGTGCCATTCCACTTTCTTCCTCCAAAGTCCAAACTATGCTCCAAACCACATTCTTTTACTGACAGAGGATTGGCTGCAGCTCTCTCCATCAAAAAGACCCAGGCAAGGCTGGGCCTGGTTAGTGCTCTGGATGGGAGAGATGGGGGGATGCAGATACCAATTGTTTAGAATCCAGAGCAACCAATGGCCTATGATAAGCTCTGGTGATCATTTTGAGCCCATATGTAGGTTTGATTTAGTTTATTTATCCACAGCCCTTTTTACCATAAATGTAAAAGAGAGTTGTGTAGTCATGTTTTGTGTTGTTATCTTTTTGCTGATGTACTAAAAAGCGCAAATATCTGCCAAACGATATATTAGCCAACAGATTTCTAGCTCTAGTGCAAACTGTTGTTTTGTTCTTAGGCAAGACACTCTATCCACATTGCCTGGTATAAATGTGTGTGCAAATGTTGGTTGTGGTCAGAGAGGCCGATGGCGCTGTTTGGCTACCTCACTTCTGTCAGTCTATCCCAGGGCAGCTGTGGCTACACTAATAGTGGAGTGAATGAATATTGCTGGCTGTAAAGTGTCTTTGAGTGTCCCCAAAATGCTCTATAAATTGAATGCAAAGAAGGCATCACTGAATCTCAGTTTTGAATAATATCAATGTATTTGCTCAACCCTACTTCATTAGTATCCATACTTTTGTTAGCTCTGCTCCTGAGTGGTTTCTCGTTGCATCACTAAGATTGGTCAAATGCAGATGACTTACACAACAAAGCTTCATTCACCCAGTCAAAGTTAAAGTTGCTAGTACCTGGTTCCAGTCACGCTGTATGGTGAACTGTGTCTAAACATCTTGTCTTTGTATGTGCCCCCTTTAGCCCAGCTGGAGTTTGTGCAGATCCTGGTTATCGTGGTGGTGATGATGGTGATGGTAGTGGTCATCACATGTTTGCTGAACCACTACAGACTGTCGGCCCGCTCCCTCATCCACAGACACAGCACTGAGCGGAGGAGGCACCAACCCCTCGCCAACGTAAGGCATTAAAAATCTACACTCTGAAAAAACACGGTTACTAGTTTAATTAAAATGACCAAAATAGGGTGACTCAGTTTTGCAGCAGCAGATCACAAAGATGTCTATAATTTTCTGCACAAAATATCCTGTCTTGTATAAAAGCTACTAACCCTGTAGTTTAGACCCATACAAACATGTTCTGAAATGCATGGGATTGTATTTGTAAGTGTTCATATTCCTGAACATATTTAAATGCCATTTGAACAGAATCCAGTTATTAAAATATAAATCTCAATGCTTGTCTGAAAAAGCAGGTAAAATATAATTTTCCAAAACCATTCAGCCCTTTGATTCACTTTTATTTTCAAGATGTTTCCTACTAGCAATGTAGCTATTTCAGAGCAACTCCATTTGTTTATGCAGGCAGAATTGGAACTAATATGGAGATAGTTAAACCAAGTGTCCTAAGTTCAATGCCAAACCTTAAATAATGATCATAATGTGATGTTATCATTGGAAAGACATCTAACAAGCTGCAGTTACAAAAGAAATAAACTCATCTGACAGCTCATCTCCAACAACAAGTGAATATATTCTAAATGTTTACTCATACATTCTTCCATCTTGAGTTTAACATTAGCAGACAATGGCACCAGACACTACACATTTACAATCAACAATTCTGATTTATTAACAGTTTAACAAGTCTGGCTACGTTTTTAACTCCTTTCAAATAGTCAAATAAATTTCTAAGTAAATTCACCCTAAAACCATTACCACCATAACTTCATTTGGCTCGCAAACTTGTCCAACTGGTTTTTAACTTCATATGCAAATACATTGGCCAACTTCCAGCTTCGTTAGTGCTGCATGAATGGATAAAAAGATCACCTAGATATTTCTACTCTGCACATCTGTGAAGATATGATCTGACTGGAAATGGGTGGAAGTCGGCCAAAATAGCAGACAAGTTCAAGACAGTTTCCTAATTCAATTCCAAATGATTCAGCTGAATGAATACATTTGATCTTTTACAGGAGGCCAGTCTGTGGTCCTCAGAGGGAACTAATGTGCCTATCAATGAGGTAAGTTCATCATTTAAAGCGAAACTATGAAACTTCCTGGAAGTGGCACGTCACCTGCATGATTCCATGGAAATAGACAATAGAACATTCTCCATAGTTTTACTTTTACTGATTAAAAGATTATAGCCAAAAACATTTCCATGGAGTCAAGTAGGTGAAAGGCCCTTTTTTAGGCCAAGTAAGTTTGTGAAGATGCAAGCCCGTTCACAAAAAAATTCATTGCAATAAAACAAAAAAAATGGAAAACATGCTTTTACTTTAGTTTATTTTTAGCTAAAAAGTTACATGGTGGGGCTTTAATAGCACAACTGAAACGTTATTTTATTTATAAGTTTGCATCTTTGTTTGCGAAAATGTGTTTTGCTAGAAAAATATATTGACTAGTGCATTTGTTCAACCATCGCCCCCAATACACCCACACAATGCATACAAAAATATCCACGTTAAGCAATAACATTAATACAAAAAAATCTAACTTGTTTTGTCATAGTGTAACAATAAAAAATATATCTTGTTTTTAGGGTTATCAAGAGTATCGAAAATCAAATAATAATCGATACTAAAACTAGTATCGAAACTAGATTCTCATTTTAGCAGACTTTGATACTAAAAAAGTCACATTCACAGGACAGAAATGACCCTTTCCTGAATAACTTTAGAATGATGTTGAGCTGTACAGAACAAGTATAAGACACAAAGCCCATGGACCACTGTGGGACCTACTTGGACAACTGAGGGATTACACAGATTTAAGGCCGCATGTTACTATTTAATGTTGAAAATCACATTCTGTGTCAAATACCACGTTATTTTGTCCATATAACATACCCCAAACTCTAACTGTCATATCCCTATCTCCCAGCCACAGGTGTACAGTGCGCGGCCCACAGACAGACTGCAGCCCTCCTCGGTGCCCCCGCGCTTCCAGTCTCCGTATGGGGCGAGCCGGTTCCAGCCCACCTACCCGTACCTGCCCCGCGGCGTGATCGAGCTGCCCCCCACCATCGCGTTGTCTGACGGGGAGGAGCCACCCCCCTACGCTGGGCCATGTACGCTGCAGCTGAGAGACCCGGAGCAGCAGAGGGAGCTCAACAGGGAGTCAGTGAGAGCACCCCCTAACCGGACGGTGTTCGACTCGCAACTGGTGACGCATGGCAACTGCACACACAACAGGTGAAGACGGAGAGTGTAATAAGGGATGTGACAATAATGACTTTTGAAGTGCAATATGTTTAGGGCTGCTGTCAAAATATTGATACAGAAATATATTTTTACGGACTTGTTGGCTCGATACAGAGATCAAAAATAGAGAACAAAAATTTACCTTTTGGATATTTCATGGCTAAATATGATGTAATCAATAGAGAAAACTGAATCTTGCCCCCATCTGAGAGTATCCGCACATCATCACATTCTGAAATCTGAAAACCACCATTTGCTGAAGAAAATATTGATATTTTGCAGTGACATCATACTGGGGGAAGTACTCCTTGTATGTCTATGGAGAAATGTTCTGCAGTTACCGTGGTGACACAATGCACACATCAGCAAATGCCACCAAATTTTTAGATGGTCACAAAACTCAAGAAAAAAAATACAAAATTGAAAGAAAAGAGCCTGTGATCAGACATAGCAATGCCCTTAGGTTAGCATCCTCCCCATAAAAGTATAATATTGTTAAAAAGCATGAGCTGCAATAAATAAAGAGAAGAATGAAACACTTAAGTAATGAGTTTGTATCTATAAAGAGTCATATGAGTTATTTATTAAATCCTCTACACCTCCAGCAATAAGTCAATATAGTAATTCTTGTTTAATGCAGACGCTGGTTTATGTTGGGGACATGGCATAATAGAGTTTGGCACCATTTTGAAGTCTTGGCTTGAAGATGCAGTTGAGTGGATATTGTAAACAAGTTCCTAGACTGACAGTAAATTCTTTGATAATTATTTCAGTGTTATGATGTTATTGGACAGACTTTTTACAAGTTGCAATAATGTATTTATTGACAACTCAACTTCAAAGCAGAAATTACAAATAGGTTGCCTATCAATTTGTAAATTCACCCTGTAATTATTATTACCATAACTGTGGTCTGCTCCTGCGCCTGTCTCACAAAGTATGTTTACTTTGCACACCTGTGAAAATATGGATCTCACTTCAGGTAAAGTGAGTATCTGACCAAGTACGACAAGAGATGGGAGCACATCAATGGGTCTGTGTAGTAAACAGTCAGGTGCTTCTCAAGGACAAGTGAATAACATTGAAGTAATAAGCCTCTTCTTATATACTATGACAAAGATGATCACGAATGACTTGAAAAAAAAATCACCCTGAGGCGCTGTTTTATAAATACAAAAGTTGTTTATTTGAAGTGGGAAGTCCCAATGAAGACTTACATAGGTTAAAATGCATTGGCATCCCGTGTGCCTTAGACGTTTTTGTTTTTTTATGATAATCATAGTTTACAAAAGAAGAGGTTTATTATGTTATTTTAATGTTATCTGACAAAGTAGCCAGATACCCACAGCCAGTTCTAGCTAAGTGGCGACGATTCTTAAGAAGTCTGTGATAGAGTCAGTGTAATGATCTTAATGGTGTTATGTAACCATGTAACCAGGGTCCATCGCCTGCTTGTCTCCTTGGTGATGTTATTGTTTTGGCTAGAATGTTCCAAAGTGTAGCATTCACTTATTTACTAACTGTCCATGGAGAGATGCAGATGCACTACCAGCCCATGTTATAGGCCAGATCTGTGGAGAAGTGACACAGCTCACATAGTCCAATATTTAGTTTTAAGCAATTAAAAACACCTCTAGTTGAATAAATGCAAGAAAGATGAATGTCATACTGTGGAATATTCCTGTCAAGATAAAAGAAAAGTTACACAGTGCACTTTTATGTCATGTGCATTTATCATATTTTAACACAAATCTTGTTTGTGCTTGTGTTTGCAGTTTGCAATTGCCGCCCCCTAGTGTCCACTCTGGGATGAGCGTGTTGGAAGCACAGGAGTCCCGCCTGCACAAACACTCCAGGGTCGACGGGGCCCCTCCCACGTACAGCGAGGTCATTATCGGACACTTCTATCCCCCGCCAAATCTACCGGCCAACCACAATCGAACTGCCAATCCCCCCAGTACCAGAACTGCCCCTACCCCACCACACTCCCTCATACACGGGTTGCTCCGTGGCTCCACGGACCAGCGCAACAGCCGGAACAGCAAAGACAAGCCTCACAAACCGCAAAACGTCTGACCGCGAAAGGAAAACCAGGAAGGAAGTGAGGGAAATCGAGCATGCTGATTGGCTGATTCCATGGAAAAAAGCACTTACGTTGAACCTTGGATGGTAACCGTGGGAAAATGGCGCCCCCTACTTTGCTGCCACCTTCTTCTTTATAAATATTTACCTGTTTTCATTCCTATCATAGCGAAACGTTGCAATCTTTCCACTCTGTCAGGCTATTTTCTTAATGATAATCCCCGTTTTGCTGCTTTTGAACGCATTTTATGTTGCAGTCAACTGCGGCGGCTCCTAGCTGACTTTAGCACATTAGCGCTTCCAGTTTAGACGTAGCTAGGAAAATCTTAAAAATAGCAAACTAGATGTAGCAAAAGTGCTGAAAGTCTTCCCAGCTGAGGTTCTTCCCATAGTCTGTGTAAATAATGGACCAATGAGATAAATGTAAAAATTTGCTTGATTAGGGTTGAAAATGAGATACTAATCAATACTCAAACTAGTATAAAAACTTCATCTAAGCAAGTATAAATAGTGAAAAATCTTTTACATAACTGCATAAAATTTGACCTTTCCTGACCAATTTAATCTTGATTTCAATCAGAACTAGTGTAAGACCACATGACATAAACAAGTACTATTATTTTGCGTTGCTAACACATGTAGCTATATCTCTCCTTTGTTAAAATGATCAGTCCTTTTGTTTATAATACAAACTATTCAGTAGTATCACCAGTTAGTATGTGGCTACAGCTAACTAAAATATTTTTTGTCCTATTGATGGCGTCACTGTCCTTTGGTCCAATATTTTCACACAGTCTCTGTCCTTGCCTTATTTTGACCAATTGGAGCCGCCGCTGTATAAATTCCTGAGGAAGGTTTGCACAGAAGTGTTCACCACAGGGGGATAAAAGTGAGATTACGTAAAGTAGGCATATTTTTCTAAACTTTGCTTTTATATGTCGTAGTTTTAGAAAAGAAAATCTTGTAAGCCACTAGCGTTTACAAGCTCCATACATGTCGACCTGTTTCTGAAACATGTATGCAAGCCGAGAGAAAGCACGATTAAGATTTTATTTATAAAAATGCTGAAAATGTTGCACTATTTTTTGCACAGATTTGACATGAGACAGACTTATTTTGAAGGAGTTTGTGATTTCTGCCTTGACCCCAAGCCAGCAACGGTGCACAGTATATTAGAAGCTGGACTCTACGCTATTATTATTCTAACCAATGGAAAGAAATCCCCTGGTTTATGCAAAAGTATGAGTCCTAAGCGTATTTTGTTTTCCAACATTGACCTGAGCGCCTAATCAAAAAAATCTCCAAAAATCTCTTTACCATGTTTTCATTTTCTAGACTTGAATTTTTAGCCAATCCCAAAGCGGGCTCTCACTACCTCGACCACGCAGTGAAGCACATTTTAAGTTAATCATCTTTTTAATTTGCCACATCGAACGAATGTCTGGACCAATCAAGACGATGTGTTAACTTGTAGCATTAGCTAGATGTCGTTAGACTAGCTAGAGATGTATTTGTTTTGTTTGTGGGTATCATGAAAGTGTGAGAGAGAACTGGAGTCGGATTATGAAAAGCCATTTGGTTCTCAGGATCAAAATATGATGCGATTGCAGCTGTGCACTGTTGCTACGGCGATTCACAACTGTCCAAAATTCACCTGGTTTTGCGCCGTTTCTGAGCACTTTACTGCAGCGGGAAAGAGAACGCAATCTCAGTATCAGCCCTCATCAGGCCACAAGGGAAATCAAAACACAAAATGCTGTGAAATGGTGGAGTTGGAACGTTTTAGGGCTTGATTTTAAAAGGATGCAAATAGGTATGCTACAAAATTTTATAGATTCAAATTTAATGAGAGAAAATTATTGTACAGTTTACAGTTTTTTAAGGTTACTACAGAAATAGCTTAAACAATGCGCTGCAACGAGCCACATGTGTTGTCACTGGAGTAAGCTTTGGATGTGGAAGTGTCTGGCCCAACGACACAATGCCAGTGTGCATTCAGGCGAGGTTCAAACCAACTACCCTCTGGTGGCTGGGCATGCTTTTCCAACTGTGCCATTGTCAATTGGAAACTAAACATATACTTATTTAAAGTATGTATTGATATAAATGTTGAGTAATTGGATCTAAGTAAAAAAAAAAACAAAAAAACACTGGGAATTTATAGTAATTTGGAGCTGATAAATGACTATTAAATTTAAACAGCCAATTCCCAGAATAACTAGTAACATGAACTAATTATTCATTTGTCCATTAACTATATTTTGGTTGGATGATATTTTGTAGTCAAACTGTTTGTGCTTTTGCAGCGCTGGTCGTGTTGTTGAAACTAGACACATTGGAGTGTTGACAAATGACACGAGTGTTAATAGCAGCATGTCTGGCGTCATTTCTTCTAAAACTTAGCCCTAAAACTAACAAATCCACCATTCTGTTTACTTTCACAAAGTCCTGCTGAAGTCAGAGCCTGATGTAATGTTCAGTCTTTATGCAACAGCGCCCTCCCCAGGAACCAGACCAAACTACACCCAAAACTCAAGCGTGAGAGGAGAGAGTTGAGGCCAAAAAATGAAAAACTAATCGAACATGGTAAATCTTTTATTAAAAAAAAACTTTGTCTTTACCTTTAAAACATTAACAGTCAGCAGCTATATTTTTTAACAAAATCACAAAATATATGAAAAATCTGAAAAAACACAACTCATAGTAGTTCAGTAACACTGTTATTAGTTACAATTATTTTATTTATTTTTTTTGTAAGATTTGTAGTAATTAAATTATTTTAGAACCTTTTTTTTTATTTTAGCTTTAGAGCGTTTAATGCGTTTATCCTTTTGTGCCTTTTAGATGTCCATAGAAATGTATTTAAAAACATTAATTCGATTTTTTAAATTTTCAGTATGTTGAGAATTTTCATTTCATACACTAAAAAGTATGTTTAGTAATATCCCTTTTCTTTGTAGTTCATAGTTAGTGCTAAAATAAATCTTCAGATTTTTTTAGAACAAGACAAAGTTGTTTTAATCAGAAGTGTGTGTCTGTGCTCACTTCCTCCTGACACAATGTTTACTGTCTCTCTGCTTTCAGCCGTTGGTATACATTATGTTTATATAGATTTATTTTATATTTAAGACACGTTTTCCCCAAATCATTACTTTTATAAAAAAAATCCCAAAGTAGCTCGAGCAGTGAATAATCAGATTTCACTGTGACAAGACACGTTTGGTGTCAAAATGTATATTTATTTTAGATGTGTTTTACTTTAAAATGGTTTTCTGTTGTACGGGTTTGCAGCGGGTATAAATAAAAGACTGGACGGCTCTGAATGAGGCTTACAATGTTAAGGCAATAAAACTTAAAAAAAAAAAAATCCTGGAAATTTATGGGAAAATAAATTAAAAAATGACATTGGCTGATGGTACAGACAAATGAAGAATAAAAAAATATAGATTACAGAAATAAAAAATAAAAAACATACGTAAATGGATGTTGCCCATTTAAAGTTCACCGGAAACACAAAAATATAAAAAAAAAGTTGGTATTTCGACTATTTTAAAGGAATGAAAGCTATCGTGCATCAAATTATTCCACATAAATAGTATAGACTTATTTCCTGCGTACTTTTAAATTTCCTGTAAAATTATATCTAGGCACTTCTTGTCTGTACCATAAAATCTCTTCCTGTTCTCTAGAAATGCCTGCTTTCGCCAGTATCCAATGATATCGTTAAGTCCACTCTGGTCCCGCTTCCTCTTTTTTCCCCATTAGCCAGAACTCTTACAACCCTTCATTTGAATAAGTCTGTCTTGATCAATCTGTGCTTCTGTGTACAAGTGTGCCTGCCCACTCTGGGACGACGTACATGAGTGGCTCTCTGGGCTGTCAATCATCCCAGACCACGCCCCCTTTGTGTCTCAGAGAAAGATGATTAGACGATGGTGATGATGTTTTTGTTTTCTTTTTAGAGCGTTGCAATACACCTCCATTTTGCCTTTATGATATTAGTCTTATTTGAGAGTAGCGAGTATGTTTTAAAAAAAATGTTGTTTCTTGTTGTAAAACTTTCTTTTAATCTTTCAAATGTTTTTTTTTTATGTTTTATTGTTATTTGTGAAAAACATAGAGATTAAACTACCTACCACAAATTTGAGCTGCAAAAAAACATGACTACATACATACACAAGGACCAGTTTGGGTTGAAGTAAAATTTTTGCTGAAAATATAGTAACCAATTCTTTAAATTGCTAAAAAAAACAAACAAACAATAATAAAGGATTTTTAAAGGACTGTCCAATGTGGGTGAAGTGTCTTGTCCAAGTGCAGTATGCATTGGCAGTAGTGGGGATTGAACCGGCAATTGGAGAGTCAGTAAATGCCTCTACCAATCACACCGATTTCAAATTCAATATCTTGGCTTTTTAAGAAACACATTACATGTCAAATATAAAGTTCACTGTGATATTTTTAAATGTGATTCATAAATTTTAAAACCTAATTAAAAATTGTTTGCATTTTCTCTTAAAACCCAAAATTGTCCTTGTGTGGGTGGTCCTACTCCAGTTTGTAGATTTGAAACAAACAAAATCATGGTGTGCCTTCTGCTTTTCAAAAGAGACTTCACTTCCAAAATTCTACAGAAACAATGCACCAACTTCTGCTGATATGATGTGAGACAAGTACGGAAGCCTATTTGTGCCATATTACTAACAAAATGAAACATTTCCTCTTTGACCCTTCTGAATGCCGTACAGTTGTCAAAGTCAATGTAAAAAAAAAAAAGATCAGCAATTCCTGGAGCAAATTTGGCACAATCTCGTTTCCGTACGTAACCAAATTATACATTCCCCAACTTTCTTTTTATCCCATCTTGCTCAAATGTCAAGGAATTACATTTGTTTATATTTTGACTTGGGAAACTGCAGTATTTACAAGTATGTAACGCTTCAGAGCACAAAAATGTATTGTCTTTTTCAATATAGCAACACGGAGCATGAATGGACAGGGCACAAGCAAGAGACGACTTCATATTCCTTCTAAAAACGTTTGATTTGTAGAACAGTGATTCTCAAAATGTAGTACAGGGACCAGTGGTGGTTGGTTAGTCCTGAGTTAGACCTGGTTTTATTAATGTTTAGTTCAGGTGTGTCCATAGTTTTACCATCTTAGATCTGATTTAACCCTGGTTTAGTTCTGAGTAGGACTAAATTAGGTCAAGACCACCTTTAGTCCTTGTCTCTTTCCGGTCTGGTCCAGATTTAGTCCAGATTTAGTTCAGATTTAGACCAGGGACATTTTTGTCATCGTCAAGGTCGTCAATGTGGTTGCTCAGTTAAAAAGTTAATTCAGAGCCTTTTAACAGTGGAGCGTTAAAATCTAATATGAAGTTCTTCATTTCATGTGTAGTCTCATTTTGAAGTCGAAAAATTTAATGTGTTTTGAAAGAGGGGACAACATTTTTAAGGGAGCTATAGTGGTGCATTGGTCATTCTAAGGGAGGTTTTTGCTCCCTCAAGACACCTCCTGGCGCCATCCCTAATTTAGATCTGTGTCAGTTTAAAAAAGTTTGAGAATTTTGAGAATCACTGGTCAAATCAACTTTTTAAAAATCTCAAATATATTAAAAAAACAAAACATTTAAAACAGCCACACTTTGGAAGGTAAAAAGTCATTCCCGTGTCCTAATGCATGCCTCTTTTACAGTACTATTCCGTATTTATCTCCATGTATTCTCACTGACCATAATAATAGCTATGATAATAAGTATAATGCGTTTTTGAAATGCTTGTATGTGTATTTATAATGGATGGATGTTGTTTGGTCTCGAACACAAGACAATGACTTCACACATTTCAGTTGGATTTATCAATAAAGGATTTTATAAAGAAATCAATGTGTCCTCTGCTGTCTTTATTTATCCCATCCATCCATCCATCCATTTTCTTCCGCTTATCCGGGGCCGGGTCGCGGGGGCAGCAGTCTATTTTATTTATCCCTCAAAATAAAATAAAACAGGTTGTGAACAAATGTGTGAGTGACTTAGCACAGAGAGAAGAGGGGTTACTCAGAGGGTAAAAAATGAAACAGAAACTTATTTACTATTTTAATATACTCAGTTTTTTGGTGAATATTATTTTTTAAAACAATAAAAGATAATGTGGTGATTTAAAAATGTTACACGAGCTGTTTTTAAGGCAACTGAAGGATTTTCAGTTTCAGAAAATAGGAAAAAAATCACCAAAAAAATTTAAAAGTTGAGATAGGTGGATCCCCGTCAGTCGAAAACGAGACGTTTATGTTTACATTGTGCTCTATGAGGAAAATCCTTTTTAAGCTGCAGGTATAAACTAACAATACATATATTTTAATAGATCCATGCTTCAAGAATGTCACATAGACTTTCTTCTTGTCGTAACGGCTAGTGCAGGTGCGGACCAAGGAGTGCAGACTCGGGGCAAGTTGACAGTGTTTATTTACAGTTTGTGCAAAAGACAGTTCGGATAGTTCATTTATCACACACGGGACGTAGGTAGCGGGAGGCAGACCAGACGGGCGTAGGGCAGGGCAGGAGCAGGAGAACCAGGGCCGGAGCAGGAGCGGAGACTGCCAGGACTGGAGCATGACGAGACCAGGGACAGGACCAGGGAAGACTGAGCAGGGGTAATCCAGAGAGCGGGAGCCAGAGCAGGAGACGAGAAGCAAGCCGGAGGCCAAGACAGGGCAGGAGGCAAAGCAGAGGGTCGACTGTACCGGAGCTGGGGCGCAGAGGCAGGAGCGGGAACGAGCAAGAGCAGGAATGTTGACACGCGGACGGTCTGGCTCCAAGGGTCTTCTGCCGAGCCCTCATATAGGCCGTGTCCCAATTTGCAAAACTGGCCTTAGGATCACCATTGGAAGTGTGCATCGAAGGGCAGTTATGTAATTTCCGGCGCGACAAGGGCTGTCCCATTTCAATGCACCCTACTGAATGCGGCCGAAAACCTGCCCTTCCCTTTGCACCGTTTCCATGGAGATCAGACGTAACTGAAGCGTGCATCCGTGCACACTTCACGCACTTCTATATCCCATCATGCACCGCGGTTGCGCAAAAAAGAGAAAAAGAAAATGGAGTCCACTGCGCAATACACGTTCAAATGTTCGTACTGGTTTACCTCATCTACAACAGTGTGACATGAAACTGTTAAATCTGAATAAAGATAAGTACAGGCCGTGTGTTTGATGATTAAAAAGGAGGGGAGTTACATGGAATAAAGGAATGTGCAGTTATTGCTAGACAATAAGAGACATTATTATCATTAGCAAATATTACTGCAATAAGAATAATGTAAGAATACTCGTTTCTATTGTAAGCGTCAAAGACCAAGAGACTGAAACATAAAGACAGAAGGTTTAATGAGTTCCACACAGGTAATGTGAACAATGAAGCAACGGACTCTCCAGAAAGGACAGAACAGAGTCCTGAGACGTGCACAAAATCTTCATGTGTTCCGTACATTCCATACGTCTGCGCCCCTCGTGGGCACATGTCACTTACCTTAGTGTTAGTAAGTCAAGATACTAGCTTGATGTAGCGCTGCACTGCTAAAAAATACCTTATAATAATCAGATGAAAAGAACTGGCACGACATAGAAGGGAAACAGTGCCCTCTACTGTTATTAAAGTGGTGTAGCCACTGGCCAAAATACCGAATGTTAAACTGCAATATCCCACTTTATGTACCACTAATCAGTGTTCTCTGGTTTATAGACTATGAATGTAAAAATGATATTGTTACCTCTGTCTCTGTTATTACGTTTTCACAAGGTTTATTTTGTTAAAGTTATGAAGTAGCTACAATTGAGTGAAAAAAATCACCTCAAACGTTATATTTGCCTATTGATATTCAATCTAAACAGAAAGAAACGGCTGTGACGACGACATCTTGACTTTTCTTCTATTAAATAATAAATCATTAAAAATAACGTACGTAATGTACGTATCATACGCTCAAAGACAGCGGTGGAAGTGTGGTCCCTGGTTTAGGCCTGTCCCACTTCAGCAAGATGGCGGCTACACTGAGGAGGGCAGATTCTCGACCGGAACCTTCAAACTACACTTTGAAGAGTACTTCGAAGGGACCCTTCAAAAGGTGCATTTGGCGAATTGAGACACGGCCATACTCGGCAGCAGGTGCAGGTAATTGCGCTGATGCACTCCAGGTGCGTGCGGGAGAACTCAGGAACTCCGCCCAACTCCGGGCAGACAGGTAGGGGAGGGGGAGAGAACACAGAAGGACAGGAATTGCAGGCATCATGACACTTCTACAATAAACACGTGAATTCATATCAGCTGTTTGCTATTAAGCAGTTTTTTATATATTGCAGTTTACAATGAACAAAATATAAAATAATGATCCACATATGTTACAAATCAATACTCAAAACTATCTCACAGAAAAGAAAAAAAAAAGGAAAAAAAATAATAATTTTGCGACAATATATTCTAAAAACCTGCATGGTCCACCAACCCCTTTCCCTCAGAAATATGAATACAGGACGCCATCTGCTGGACAAATGTTATGGACAATTCTGCAATGACCAAGTCAGCTCACTCTTTCAGCTCAGAATGTACATGTTTTATATCCCTAAATGAGTATTGAGTTATATTAGGCCTATAATTTTGCCATAAAAATGTATGTAATAATGTGGTTGCCATTTTTAAAGGGCTTATATTGCACTATTTTCTGATCTATGTTATAATGTCCTCATCAAAAACATACATGGAGTTTATTTAGTTTCATTCACACATGTTTAACACACAAACCCTGCACATTTAGTTCTTAATTCTCTCAAATTCTCAAAACTTGTGATATCATGCTGTAATACAGGAAGTGCTCCACTGTGTTTTTAAACTCCACACACCTTCACTAGAATCATTTGGATAATTTCAGCCTTGGAATTGCCAATCTACTGAACTAAAGATAGAAAGAATTTGGACATGTAGACATTATGCCATGGGTTAAAGCTCGAATCCATTTTGTGTAATATAGGACCTTTAAATAGCAACCTGCACAATACACCCTCAACCTTTTCAGACAGGGCCGGGCCAGCCTATTGTTCGCAGCAGCCTAAATATCCCTCTAAAACAATTTGTGAAAGAGTAGCAAAATATCTACTGCTGCTTACATTTGTTTTTGAGCCAGGCAGAGGAGACGGCAGCTATGCATTTACACTGGTGCAAGGACTCTTTATAATGTAAATGTAGGCCCACTGTTGCCAACTGGAACACATTAAAATCCACCAAAAACAAAGAAAAAACGTCTAGAATTTTAAACATCTTGACCCTCCTCCCCCTTTATATGTTTGTCTGCTGTTCTTCTTACTATGGTAGTTGTGACATTCTGGATGTTTTCCTGTCAAAAGTGACTTATTAGTAAAGTGTTCATCCTTATATGCAAACATTGTTGGATTGATACCCACCTGTTTGAATGTAAGGCCCCTGTGGAAGACGTTTCACCCCTTTTGCCGTACCCTTGCCATGTTATGTACAGATGTGTAATTGTAGTGTGAATGATGGTGGGGTTATTATAAATGAATACAACATTTTGACCAGTAACACCAGTTTTTATATACAGTATTACCGTACAATGACCTCTTGTGTCCAAATTCTCACATCAGCTAATTCTCAGATATCTTTAGTAATAAAATAATTGGACTTATCTGGTGATACAGTGATGAAGATTAAGAAAAGCATTATGGTTAGAGTGATAAGGGACTATGTGGGACTATATGGGTCAATGGGGTACCACACAGCACTAAAAGTTGTACTTGGCCTGCTTCTTAACACTACAACATTATAAAAGCTTAGACAGACAGTTTTTTTTATCTGGTTTAGTACTTCCGGATGTGAATTTGTTGCAACATTGAATTAAATAAAAGAGGGTTATGAACCAATTGTAGTCTATGTGGCTAATGATGATTAAGCATTCATAAAGCAGAAAGTTGTTTATTTTGAATTTCAGTTTTAGTTTTTTTTTCCCCCAAAATCATTACTTGAAGAAAAAATACATTTATAAAAAGGTGTATCCAAAGTGTAGTGTATTATCTAACTTTGCATTGCTTATTATTTAGATAGTATTTATATAATTGTTTTTGTTCTATTTGATCTTATTTCTAACGCTATAACTTTGTCCAAACTGCACGTGACAGGTCCAGTCTTGTCAGTTGTAGGTCAGACTTTGGAGTGTAACGTCATTGGGAGCCTCCGGTGTATCTCTCCCTGACGGCAGTTCACCTCTGGCCCTCATGCGTCACTATGGCTCTGGTCCAGACCCAGGGATATCTGGGCCTGCACCAGTGGGACATCAAAGGAACGCACGGGGGAACAGATAGTGTGTGACACTGCACTGATAACACATGAGAGAGAGAGAGTTTCACAATGTCATTCATCGATAACAGCCGTGGACATTTAACCCTTTGGAGAAATGGCCAAACATTAACAATTGCTCAGGATTGTGAAGTCAGACATCATCAGAATCTTCAGTTAGCGTAACGGTAAGATGCTAAAGATGGAGTATTGTGCAAAATTAAGTTTTTTTTGGAGCTTTTATTTATAACGTTGGTCCCTCATCAAAAATGTGCCCGAAGAGGTTTTAGAATCCGAAGGTTGATCCGAAGGTTGATCCGAAGGTTGATCCGAAGGTTGATCCGAAGGTTGATCCGAAGGTTGATCCGAAGGTTGATCCGAAGGTTGATCCGAAGGTTGATCCGAAGGTTGATCCGAAGGTTGATCCGAAGGTTGATCCGAAGGTTGATCCGAAGGTTGATCCGAAGGTTGGCGGTTCAAATCCCGCTCTCAACATAAAAACATCATTGGTTGAGCAGTCATATCCACTGATCCGTAGGTTGGCGGTGTGATTCTAGCTCACACAGATGATGATTCTGACTCCAATTCACAAACCTGAGCCGATTTGCAGTAGTTTCATGAGCCGAATGTACGCTGACTGTGTTGAGATAGCACTCTGAAGGGGGAGTAACTTCAGCAAAGAGCGGGCGGGGGAGACCAAAAATGAAACTACACCTTTATTGTTTTCTGTGAATATATAGCATTTTCAAAACAATAAAAGGTAACAGGGTGATCTAAACATGTTATATGTTATAAGTTGGCAGTTAGTAGTCCATAGAAGTTTAATACCCCCACTTTAAATACAAAATTTTGCATTCATTTAAAGTTTTCTGACACTGTAGAGTGATAAATATTTACTTTTAGTGACCCAATAGTTTATTAGGCTGACCTGGGAACACCTTGTCCCACCGGAGGAGCAGGAAGAAGTGTCTGAGGTGAGGAAAGTCTGAGAGTCCGTGTTTAGACTGCATATTGTCCTTGAGATTGGACATAAAAATGAAAGTTGAAACAGCATTGGGAATTACAATTTAAATATATGTTTTTAATCCAAATAGTTTCTACGCTGTATCATTGCCTTACCTTGGTGGTACTGTCCCAGTTCTTGAGCAAGATACATGACCTACCTTACCTTTGTTATGCCTGTGTTTGTGAGACTGTGCGACTGATGGTGGTTGGAGTAGAGGTGTCAGATTCTGGACCCTGGGTAAACACTACCCTTTACCCCACCATTCCGACACCCCGGGCTTATGTTTCAGTAGTAGTTTATCATCACAAGTATGAAAATGAAGACTGTATAATGAAACACTTTTGAGGTCTGGAGTTTGAATGGTTCCTGTGCCCTCATCTGGCAACATGTAATAATGCTAAAACTAACTGCGAGCAGAAGTTGGGTCATTAGCAACAGGTGTTTTATAGCGAAGACAAGTGAATGATGAGGGACTTCAGACCTTAAACCTATTATTTAGTTTATAATATAGTTTTCAAATGCAGAAGTTAGTGGACTTGTTTCTTTTACTAAGTTGTTTTAGATGAATATTGTGATTTAAAATGTCCAAATTATATCCACGGGTGTCATAGATTATAACTATATTGCTGACATAAGCACAATAGGTCTGCTTTAAAAACATTAACAAAACACGACTAGGTATGTCTATTCATAATAAGAATTGTATTTATAACTTATTTCATAAAGTAAGACAGCTGTTGCTTTATGTCCGATACTTGAGTTCATTGATCGCTTCTCAGTACATCAGCAGGGATCCCTTCAGTCCCCACCAACTGCTCTGGATCAATCAGAGCCCAGTAACGCAGTGATGCCATCATTTCATTGCATTGGCCAACTGTTGGTCTCTGTGTGGCATTCGGACACAGCTGTTTCATATTGACTTTGCTGCAGTTAAACTTTGAACTTTACCTATGACGCTTCCTGGGATTGCTGAAGTGCAGTGATGTAATGCAAACTATGGGGTTCAATTAATTACAGAAGTCCTTCAAATTAGCATTGTAAGAGCACACGCTACATACAGGTCATTTAAACTGGTCTGTATCTATGGAGACAAGCAGGTGGCAATTCTGATCTGTGGAGATGACTCACGGTAAAAACACATTTGTGATTTTTCAAAGCAACACCTGATATTAAATACATGCTGGATACTTCTCAGTTTTCCAGGCAAGACAGTTACATCTCCATGGGGACAAGCAAGTGATGGACTCGTCATTAGAAAAGTTTACATAGTGCCCCTTTAACCTTTCCAAATATGGCCATCAGAAAACCTGCTGATTTGAAATGTGACCAGATAAACGTTCACCTCCACAAACAAGTGGTGAGACATTAAGAGTGAGGTCATGTGCCTTGTTTACTCCCACAATGCAATGCAGTTGCAATACAAGTGAATGATTTCTGACGTGTTTTGTCCCAGAAGACGCTCAAACTTCACAAACATGTTGCATCACAGCCCAATGCAAGGTAGCCCCATGCAGTACCATCTCCTGCCACTAGGGGTATGATTTATAGGCATTTAATGGGAAAACGAGTGAGATAAACCTACTATTGGGCTAACAATGCAACAATGAAGATTCGAAGGTTGGTGGATCGAATCCCACTCTCGATATAAACATCAGTGACCCACAGGTTGACGTGTGATTCCAGCTCTCACAGATGAATATGGGAGCTGCTGAGGTGTCCACGGGCAACACACTTAAAACCCCTTAGCATTCCAGGTGATTTTGGTGAAATTGCCTTTGTTCTGACCTCTCCAAATTAAAATAATCACCATTATTGAACCCTCAGTAGTAACTGCACTAGTTTGGGGTCTTTGTAAAGGTAACACCCTCTAGTTTTACCCACAGGCGCCAGAATCACTGTAAGTTTGTCTGCTGAGCATTTATACACTTTGGAACACACATAAAAAAAAAAAAATTCTCATCCTCACCAAAAAAAATTTGTGAAAATGAAGGTGTAGAAAGCTGCAGTAGGGAGCTGGGGACAAAAATACACCATACCTCAACTGACAAGATTGTTGACCACTTACATTTCAAATTTGAGGTCAATACCTATAAAAATGAGAGTTTTACAATCATTTTATCATGAGTAAGTCCAGGCCTCTCCAAACATATCTGAATGAAGACATTTGGAGAATGTTTGGAAAAAGTGCAATAACTTTTGAATGTTTCAACCCACAGACATCAGTGAGGCTCTACTGAAAACTCACACTGAGAGGAATCTGTATCTGCACACCCAGCTGCTCTATTACTGTACATTTATATATCATATCAAAACACAATATAAAATGTAGATTTGTATATAAAATACAGTCAAAACAAGTGCTATGGGTCAAAATAAATATATATTTACAAACCACACACTGCAAACAATCAACAAACACACACACACACTTCAAAATGTAAACAAATACACACTGGAAACTGAGAACACACTGTACATGATCGTACAGTGAGACAGTCATTCTGCAACAGTGGCTCAGTGGCTAGAGCTTTGGTCCCGCTTTGGATCGAGTCCCACTCCGACCAATTTCTGTCATTGTGTCCTTAGTTCTGTCATTGTGCCCTTAGGCAAGACACTTCACCCAAGTGGTGTGTGTGCGTGATGATTGGTGGTGGTCGGGGGGCGCATTGGCATTAGCTAATGCTAATGATTGCACATGATACACATTTGACCCACAATTAAATCAATAGCAGAATAAACCACGCTTACCGATCAGGAACAGCATCCAGTCCATCAAAACATAAGGTCCCTCTACTCCTCAGTCCACCATGAGATCTTCACTCGGTTCCACGAACCGCTCTGGGTCCGAGATGCCTCTAGTTTAACTTGTACAAACATCCACAGTGTCCTCGGTCGCGCACTTCCTTTGTTTTGTCCGTTTCGTCATGTTTAAAATGCAAAACTGCTGCGTAAAATTACGCAACACGCGCGCGTAATTTTACGCGCGGATCTTTATATCCAGCCTCGGCTTGTTACGCGCGCAGCAAACTCCGTCTGTTTACAGTAAACCACTGCATGTCACGCATCAGCGTGTTCCGCAGTTCATGGGCTTTAAGTGGAAAACATCACTAAACGTGTGTAATGTAACAGCTTGATTCTACAAGGGGGAGAGTGGGGCGTACTCTTTCAGTCATCTGTAGCTCTCATTCACTGTCCGCGGCTCCAGTAACCCACAGCCCCCACCTTATTGGCCAACTTTGGTGTCAATCACAAGCTAACAAGTTTGTTTGCGCTGAGGAACAAAGTTGGCGCTGTCAGAAGTTTATTATGCCTGAAACTGACAAAAGAAATGCAGAGAAGTGACGGAACAGATTTCACTTTCCTGCAGCAGATTGGACATGGAGGCTCTAACTTCCTTTGTGGACATAATTTCTTGACTGGATTATATTCTCTGGACCTTTACGGAACGAATGAGACCAACTTTGTGTGAATATGTTGATGTTTGACAGAACCAGAGCGCTCAATGGTAAGTGAAGTCAAAATCCACATTTCTGACTTCTCTGTTAAAACGGCTTTCCTGTCAGCACTGTGGTGATTCGAGGTGTAAATGGTTTACATATTCATTAAGATGAATGCCGTAGCTTTCATTTGATGTGTAGGTTGTTTGTGTGGGTGACGCAGAAATACACGTACATTGCTGTAAAGTTGTAACGTTGTAACGTTCCGACGGCCCGCTAAGTGGTCCCATCTTGCCCCCAATTTAACTAAGGAAATAGGTACGAGTCTCCTATTGTATAATTACTGCATGGATGATTATCTTTCTGAGGTCAGCTGACTACCTGAATATACTGAATGACCAGGTTATTCCATCAATGGATTTTTTTCTTTCCTGATGGCACGGGCATATTCCAAGATGACGATGCCAGGATTCATCGGGCTCAAATTGTGAAAGAGTGAATCAGGAGCATGAGACGTCATTTTCACACATGGATTGTCCACCACAGAGTCCAGACCTTAACCCCATTGAGAATCTTTGGAATGTGCTGGAGAAGGCTTTGTGCAGTGGTCAGACTCGACCATCATCAAAGCAACATCTCGGTGAAAAATTAATGCAACACTGGATGGAAATAAATCTTGTGACATTGCAGAAGCGAAATCGAAACAATGCCACAGCAAATGAGCACTGTAATCAAAGCTAAAGGAACAACGAAATATTAGAGTGTGTGACCTTTTCTTTTTGGTGGTAAAAAAATTTTGGCCAGGCAGTGTATTACCAAGGTTTGCATGGAAAATGTTCTGAAGTATGGTTTTAAATTTCTATTTCTATGGAATCATTCAGGAAACTTGTCAACTCCAGAAAGCTACATATCATACCTTTAAAGACAATACAATGAGTAGCACAGAAAAAAAAGTTTGATGCTTTATTCCATCAAACAGGGGCAGTTTTCAAGTTAACAGCTCCTTTTATTTTTAGTTCAGTAGAGATGGGAAGGGCTGAAATCATCCAAATGATTCTAGTGAAGTTGTATGGAGTTTAAAAACACAGTGGAGCACTTTCTGTATTACCACATGACATCACAAGGTGGAACAAAGTGTTTTCTGTCTGAAAGAAGAAGTGTAAATATGAAGGGTTTGTGTGTTAAACATGTGTGAATGAAACAAAACAAAACTCCATGTATGTTTTTGATGAGGAAACAAGATCAGTAAATGGCAAACTGTATTATAAAGGTGAACATGTTTCTTGTGTTTTATGAGTAATGTATGATCAACACTTCTTGGAACAATTGAATGTGTACAACTCCACTAATCATTCACTGTGCATGTTTTTTTCACACTGTTCTTGTTTTTCACACTGTGCTTGTTTTTCACACCACAGTAATGACCTCATTTGCCTGTTGTTTTTCAGGTCTCTGAACATCTCACTCTGTATAATCTAAGTGAACTTTGACATGGCATTAATCTTGTTTTTCAGGATTTTATGACTGTTACAACAAGTAGTATATGTTTTACTGAAATATTTCAGAGATAATGCAATATGGGCTTGTGATAATGGGCCTGGTAAGCAGTGGTGGGGAAAGAAGCCAGAAATTGTGTTCTAAAGTACTATTACTTGAAAATAATATTACTCAAGTAGAAGTACAAAGTAAATGGGAGTAAAAAAAAGTATTTGAAGGAAGTAGTACTTAAGTGAGAGCAATGTCAAGTGTAATCATCTGGACGTAAGATCTGATTTAAACAGTTTATTTATTTATTGCTCATGCCATTTCATTTTCTTGGCATCATTTTAAAGAGTCATAACCAAAATAATCTGACAGCTAACATAAATACAACCCTGTGCCTTACTATTATTGTTATTGTTCCAAAAGGAACAGGGAGAAGACAAATCTTATAAGACCTGCTCCTTTCATAGATCTTTAAAATAAACATTTCTTTCATAATTGTTCCCCAGCCCAACCAAGTCACCAATGAGTCACATGCAAGTTTTTTATTTTTATGTTTTATTTTAATACATTCTTTTTTCAGACCAAGTTTGGTTTCATACCTGTCAGTTTGGACTGCTCACTAGTGCTTTTCCTCTGAGTGGTCACATGATGGAAGCTGTGACATGTGCAGTCAGCTGATTTAAACTGATTTGGTGCTGTCTTCCTACCAGTGGACACAGCGCCATCTGCAGTCCAACTCCTTCAAGACAGTATCTCAGTTGTGGGAGAGTAAAAAAGCCCTCTCGTCCCAGTTTATAGTCCCCTATGACTTTGAAGAAGCTTTTTTGAAGACTCACACAAATTCTGATTAAACAAAATAAAAAACAATTTTAAAAATGGCCCCAAAACAAACCCTAGAGAAACTCCACATTTCATCATTTTACATTATGAACTTTGCCCATTAAAATGTACATACTGTTATCTGTTGATGATGTAGCTAGTAAGCCATTTGTGCACAGGTCCACTGATTCCATAATTATATAATTTTGACAGAAGGAGCTCATGATTTATTGTGTCAAAAGCTTTTCACAAGTCAATAAATATTGTCTCTTGTCAGCTGCTTTGATAACTTTCTCCATCAGATCAATTACATCCATATTTGTAGACCTTTGGGGCCTGAATCCATACTTGTCATTACAAATAAGTTTAGATCAATTAAAGACCTTTTTAGAGAAATATAAAGTCCATTTTTCAAGGACTTTAGAAAACTGTGAGAGTAGTGATATAGGTCTATAGTTGTTAGACTAGCAGAATTTGTACACAAAGTAATTCAAAGTGATTTACAGAAAGACATTAAAATCACAATACAAACAATAATTAAAATAGAAGAGTGCAAAATAAAAACCTTTCAGTCATATGCACAGCTAAACAGAACCGTTTTGAGTCTGGATTTAAACATTGTTGAAGTAGAGGACTGTCTCACATCTTCAGGAAGATTGTTCCAGGTTTTAGCTACAGAAATGCTGACTCCCCATGATTAGTGCTGGTTTAGTCCTGCTTTAGTCAATGTTTAGTCCTGGTTTAGTCCTAGTTTAGTCCTGACTCTGGGCACCAGCAGGAGGCAGGTCCCTGAAGTCCTCAGAGTGTGAGATGGTTCATATGGCACTTAAAATGTCGGAAATGTACTTTGGTGCTAGGTCATGGAAAGACTAGTGCTTGTCATTGTGCTAGATTGTACAATGACAGTAGAAAAAGCTCTCCTGCTTAATGTATTAAGGAAATGTGAGATTTCTTTAAATTTGGATGAGCTCAAAATCACCACCCGCTAGAAAAGTGTTGTGTTAGTTTTGAGTATCCAGTAAATTTTCAAGGCTGTCTCAAAAGGCATCTATATGAGATCCTTGAGCCGTGTAAATGCAGCAATCAAGTACCTGTTTTTACATCTCAATTTCAGCTGCTACACATTCCATTATTCCCTGACATTTGTTCAACAATTTTGCATTTCAAGTTACTGTGAACATATAAAGCCCCCCATCCTCCACCTTTTCCAGGTCAATTTATGTAGTATAGGTGATAGCCTTCCATTTCACAGCACCTGTTTCATTATCAAGCCATGTTTCCGAGAGGGGCATTATTTTAAATTGATAGGCAAGTGTGCTAAGGTAATGAGCAGATTACTGAAATGAGCACAAACACTTCTTATATTAAAATAGATTGATGGCAGACTATCCCCTGAACTCAGGAGTGAGAAGAAGAAAACTTATTAGATCTCACCCTGTCTCCCATTCGAACATAAATGAAATGCTTTGTTTAAACATGACTTTAATACAATTTAATACAACTAATGAAATCATGAAGAAAATAAATATGTGGTGATTATTATTATACAGTCAAATGAGGATTACTGTTTTTCTGTCAATGAGTTTGAAATGAAAACATACAAAAAAACACTTTAGTGACTTCCCAACCCTCCCGCTCCCTCCCCACAGTCATGTACATGTTCTCCCTGTGTTACTGTGACAGAGTGGTTATCTTGTCTCCTGCCTTTAGTTTTTTGTATAACGGCAATATGTGAGGAAGCAAAGCAAGAAGCGAAGATAAAACAGACAAATGACTTGAAAAGATAAATATCTTTATTGGTGCTTAAGTACAAAAATAAATTAACCCTTAAAATACAGAGAGGGCAGAGGTGAACTCATTATAAGAGTGAGTAATTAAAACTGTGTCAAATAAGTTACTTAAATAGATAAACAAAACATTTCTAAATCTTTACCATCAACAGTCTTAAACAGAACATGAATTTCAAAACTAAAAGTGAATAAAAGTAAATAGAATAAAAATATAATAAAAAATTCTAAACAAAAGTACCACTAAAATCTAGAAATTTAAGTTTTGTTTAATCCTAAATTTCACAATATTATCTATATTTAATACTTAAAACTGTACCATCCATTATTGTAATTAACATCCCTGAGTAAAACTTTGGCTACAATTATTTTTATTTTATATTTAAAAATACTATATGAAAATACCATGGATAAGCTAGTTAAAAATATCCACTTCAGTTTGTCCATTTATTTCATTTACATCTGTCTAACCCGCTGCTCCAGCTGATCTAACTGCCTCGCGATCTCGTTCGGCAAATCAACATTAACCTGCGTCGTAAAATACTCCCTCACTTTCATCACTTCCTGTTCCCAAAACTCTTTATCCAGTTGGAACAGCTTCTGCAGATCTACTTCCTGGGTCATGTCCCGGAGGTCGAGGGACTGCTGGCAGGGCAGGTACCCCACGGTCGATGGCATTGCACCCGCTTGACCCGTGACTCTCTTGAAGATCCAATCCAAGACCCGGATGTTGTCTCCGAACCCGGGCCACAGGAAGCCAGTCTCTGGGGACTTCCGGAACCAGTTGACGTGGAAGATCTTGGGCAGCTTGGCATTTGGGCGCTGGGACATGCTGAGCCAGTGGGACAGGTACTGGCCGAAGTTGTAGCCAAAGAAAGGGCGCATGGCGAATGGGTCGTGCATGATCACTTTACCTGTGAAAGAAAAGTAAAAGAAAATTTAAAGGTCCTATATTACGCAAAAGTGACTCTAGTGATCTTTAAGCTGTGTTAAAATGTTGTTACCGCCTCAAAAACAGAACTGGAGTTGTTCTTTGTTTCATTCACATATGTTTGAGTAACCATTTATTATTAATCTTACTACATCTTCATAGCTCTGAATGCTTTGCTCCACCTTGTGATGTCATGAAGCAGTAGTTTTGAAGCATATGGAGTTTAACTTAATGGTGTATGGAGTTTAAAAACACAGTGGAGCACTTCCTGTATTACCACGTGACATCACATGGTGGAACAGTGTGTTCCCTTCTGAGAGAAAAGCCTAAATATGTAGGGTTTGTGTGTTAAACATGTGTGAATGAAACAAAACACAACTCCAGGCATATTTGTGATGAGGAAACATTATCACATAGATCAGAAAATAGTGTAATATGGGCCCTTTAAGGTATATTAGACAGACAGCTGTTAGTGAAAAAAGACCCACTATTGCTTATGCATTTAATAGGCGTTTTGTTGAATGAGAAACATAAGGAAGCAACTGAAAGGGCCAGACATTTTTTACAATTAAAAATTATGTCAGATGAGAGCTATTTGCAACTATCCCACACAGTTGTTACTCTGCCATGGTTCAACATAAGAGTGAGAAAGGGGACTGTACATTAAAAAAAAAAAAAAGCCCAGTACTGCCAAAAGAACTACAACTATCTCAGACACTTGTCTCTCTGTTATGGTTCAGTGTCAGAGTGAGAGAGGGGAGTAAGTGGGTGGGGCTAACAGTTAATTGTGAAACATGTTCAAAATTGGGTACAATGCCTTTAGCAAGAAAAGAGGTCATTGAAGAAATATGTAAAATAAGTATTCACATTTAGAACATAAGTAATAGTAGTTTAGGCATTCAAGACACTAACCCCCTATTCTGAAGGTTGGTGAGTTAACTCTTGATGCCCTACCTTGGTGCTCGGCTGCAGCCGTGGCCTCAGACCTCATGGCCGCTCCCACAAATACTCCATGCTCCCAGCTAAAGGCCTCATACACCAGAGGTACGCCTGGTGACCAAAACACACCAAAATGCATGTTAGCTTTAGCTCATTTTACAGTCCAGTTTTGCTCCAGGTGTTAGCACTCACCTTCTGGTCTTCTTCCCCCAAAAATAATGGCTTCTATGGGAACACCCTCGGGAGACTCCCATTGCGGGTCGATGATGGGGCACTGTCCCGCCGGTGTGCAGAACCGCGAGTTTGGGTGGGCACATGGTTCACCTGCAGGAGATAAGAAGTGTGGTGAATACATTTATTTAAACTTTGTATCATGTTTTAAAGGTTCACTGTGTACATTTTCTGGTCAAGGACATGCCATCAGCTCGTCTCCATGGAGAGGCAACTCATTTGATGTCACTCCTACATAGGGCTATATACAGTGGAAGTTAAGCTAATGTCTCACCATCTTCTTTGGTCCAGGGCTTGTTCTTCCAGGATGTGATGGTGACCCCCTCTGGCAGCTCCTGGTCCATGCCCTCCCAGTACACTCCTCCATCGCTGGTCTCGGCCACATTGGTGAAGATGGTGTTCTGGACAATGGTAGACATGGCGTGGGGGTTGGTTTTGGCTGACGTACCAGGAGCTACGCCAAAGAATCCGTTCTCGGGGTTAATGGCACGAAGATTTCCTGTTGGATAAAAAATAAGTTAATTCAGAATAGAAGAAGACTATGTCCAAACTGTGTCCAAACCAAGTCTAGAGGAGGACTGCACTTGGATTGCATCATGGTTTAAGACAGGATCAAACAAGGACTAAATTCAGGACTCACTGACATACGGACTAACAAGTTTAAACGCAAATCAATCAAAAAGGATTGAACCAAGTCTAAATCAGGTCCCAATCAATGTAAACAATGTAACTTTTTATGTTTAGTTTGTCCTGATTTTGTTCCCTATGGTAAACCTGTTTGAACCTACACTAAACTGGATCAAAACCTAACTAAATTAATCTGAACATATCTTGAACTAAACCAATATCCTTGACAAAAGAAGAAGTAACAAAAGGAGTTCTACATCTTCCAATCGTTCTTATAATTTTACCTTGGTCATCAAACTTCATCCAGGCGATATCGTCCCCCACACACTCCACCTTCCAACCAGGCAGAGTGGGCCTCAGCATGGCCAGATTGGTTTTCCCACAAGCCGAAGGGAATGCAGCTGCCATGTACTTCTTTTCTCCTGCTGGATTAGTCACTCCCAAGATCTGAAATCATCAGAAAAATAAAATGGTGTACAGATTTGACAAAGCAAATAGGTGTGCTCACATATGTGCTCAAAGAAAGAGTTCACCTAAACATTGGGGTCTCATTTATAAACCATGTGTACAACAATATGATGCATGTGATTTTCTACATAAATTTATAAAAACACGTCTCAAATGATGTTGCAAACACTTTAAAGGGTCCATATTACACTATTTTCTGATCTGTTACAATAATAATAATAATAATAATAATAATAATAATAATAATAATATAGGATTTAAAATGAGGTTGCAATGCAGCCTTTTGCACCCCTGTACACCTGTGCCCGATTATGGCCATGTTGAAGAGTACCTAGCTGAAGGAATGACCTATTGAATGACACCCAGACACAGGAAGAACATGCAAACTCCACATACAGAGATCCCATTTTAGATACCAAAATCTGGACCCTTCTTGCTGTTATTCTCCCAATGTTTCTAGTATTTCTCACCAGCATGTGTTCTGCGAGCCAGCCCTCCTCTTTAGCGATCCTAGAGGCGATGCGCAGGGCAAAGCATTTTTTGCCCAGAAGAGAGTTTCCTCCATACCCACTGCCAAAGGAGATGATCTGCCTCCTCTCAGGGATGTGACCGATCAGGGTCAACTCAGGGTTGCATGGCCAGTTATTCACCAAGGGCCCTATAGGACAAAAAAAAGTGTTGATAGTTTGGTGGGATAGGGGAAAATTAATGCAACACTGGATGGAAATAAACCTTGTGGCATTGCAGAAGCTTAACGAAACAATGCCACAGCAAATGAGTGCCGTAATCAAAGCAAATCAAAGTCCAACCAAATATTAGAGTGTGTGACCTTTTTTTTTTGGCCAGGCAGTGTATTTACATCAGACACGTGGCAGATTTTAGAAAAAAGCTTAGAAGATAGAAAAAAACAGGGGGTACCACTGATTTGAAAACAGAATACCTATGTCATCAACATGGTTGTTACTTCATCAAAACACTACTGGAGTTGTGTTTTGTTTCATTCACACATGTTTGAGTAACACTTTATTATTAGTCTGTCTACATCTCCAAAACTGTGTTCCACCTTGCGATGTCATTTGGTAGTTTTCAGGTTAACAGCTACCTTTTATGTTTTGGTTAATAGAGATCGGCAATTCCAGATCCGAAATTATCGAAATGATTCTAGTGAAGGTGTATGGAGTTTAAAAAGATGGTTGAGTGTAATACCCGTATGACCACATGACATCATAAGGTGGAACAGAGTGTTTTCTGTTTGAGAGAAAAACACAGCCTAAATATGCAGGGTTTGTGTGTTAAACTTGTGTGAATGAAACAAAACACAAACAAAACAACATTATAACATAGATCTAAAAATAGTGTGATATGGGCCCTTTATGTAATTTTCATGTTTCTTACTTTTGAGTGGCAAAGGACATCCGACTGAGTGCAGGCAGCGTACAAACTCTCCGTTACCCAGGTGGGACAAAACGCTCTTGCCCATTCTGGTCATCACCCGCATACTCAACACAACATAAGGGGAGTCTGTTAGCTCCACCCCGATCTTAGCGAGAGGAGAGCCCAGCGGACCCATGCTGAAGGGGATCACATACATCGTACGGCCTGTAGGGAGAAAAAGAGAGGATTAAATCTATGTAGTACTAAAGACAGAGACACAAAGTAGGAAAATTTGCTCTTATTTCAACTGCCTTTCAATTTCAAATTTTCAAAAGCTGATGGGGGAACGTGGGCAACCTTGTCTTGTCCCACGCGGAATAGGGATGTCAAGGTTAATTAGCTATTTGATCGAAATTCTGATGCAGTTCAAAATAGAATAGTATCACAATTATCGATTATAAAATTGTGAATTTTAGAAACCCAGTTAGGTGACTTGAGTTCAGTCTATACTCCGAAAAAAGTAAACCTAAGTGTCAAATGCTTTTTTATCTGGCTGTGTCATATTAACGATACTTAAAGATTCAGACATTTTGATTTGAAAAGAAAGTCAGAATAATAGTAATTAACCACACAGGGTCTAAGCACACGTGTTTTCTGTCAGCACAAATAAATAAAGGTCTTTTTTTCACAATATCTTCAGAAAGTGGTGCCATTATTCAACCCCAAAGACATGACTGAAAGGACTTTATGCCATAAGATTAACATGGCTAATTTGTGGAGCTAATATCAAGTAATAATATTGACTCCACAAATAATGATTTAAACAGAGAAACAGTAGTAAATTCTCCAAATACATATCCAGTGCTACCTTTCATGCATCCAGGAAACCTCTGTGTCACAGCCTTGTCGAACTCCTCGGGGGACATCCATCGCCCCAGCTGGCTGTTCCCTCCCCCTACAGGAGAGGGCACTGTGTCCCTCTGCTCACGGGTCACGATCACTGTCTTACTCTCCACCCGGGCTACGTCTCTGGGGTCTGTACGTGCCAACCAACTGCAAGAGACAAAATGTACAAGATTAGTTTCTATCAGAGACTAGACCCATTAACTCAGTCGGCATGCATGTAGCTAATGAAAGCACTTCCCCTTGTGTCAGGTTTGTGAAGCTGTAGTATATTGTTTTGCATCCTGCGTTTGTATTTATGAAAAAAATGTCATGAGGGAAGTCTACAGGAAAAATTAATAGCTTGGTGGTCTGAACATGGATGACATATAAAACCTCTTCAGGCATGTTTTTAATAAAAATACACATAATTTCAAGTTGTATATATGGCACTTTTCGCAGTAACTCAAAGACATTTACCATAGTTTAACATAAAAAAGGATAGGATTTTGATGAGGGAACTATGTTATAATGTTATGTTGCTGGTAAAAAGCTCCAAAAATATTACTGGCCTATAGAATGTTATAATACCATCTAAAATAAACACCGAAAATTTCTATCCAAAATGCAAGGACAATTTACACTCAAGGAACACATTTTTCTGGTGGGTTAAACATTAATTTAACAAAATAAAGGTCTTGTCATCCATTTTTATTTGTTTAATGATTACTCTTGTGTAATTTAATTTAGGCCCTTGTTTACATTATGGCTGCTAGATAAAGCAAGTGGAATTACCTCAACATATGTCAGAGTTTGTGTCCATGTCCAACAACAAAGTAAAATGTATAAACTTAACTAAAATTTAAAATAATAATAATAGTAACAGTAGGACAGATTTATTGTGAAATCTTAAATATAATGATGTTAACTACCTTTTAGTGAAATTAGCAGTCAAACCTTACATATGCACTTTAATGACATTTTGAAGATATGAAGATACATTAAAAATTACCCAGATATTCTAACTATCAAACCTGGACCTGTGAATCACTTTTGACTCAAAAGTAAACAGCAGCCAAAACATCTAGGGACAGATGGTCGGACGTCAGTAGCTGTTTTCTCCCATAACAATGTTGACATCACAGGCGTCATAGATGTGGTTAAACCAGACACTCCACTCAGATCTGAGCTAATTACATAACCATAATAATAAATACAAGTAAATACATTTTAAAAAGTAGAATTCAAACCAAAACAATGGCCTGTAACTTCCTGAAACAGTCAAAGCAGCGATATTAAAATACAGAATACTTAATTTAACATACATTTTTCCTGTAGACTTGAGAAAAATAAATAAATACATATATAAAAGTTTGAACTAAAAATCACAAGTTCCAAAATTTTATTTAAACTTTGATTCAAGTTATTAAATGTGTTTTTGGACTGAAAACAACTGTGTTATGGACTCTGTCATGCCTTTGTACTTAATATTTGAAGTGGGACTAAACTTATGAGTTAGCAGGTAATGGAGGCAGAGGCACATTTCGATTCATGTATGTTCGAATAATGGTTATACTCCTGCATTCAAGACGCCATTGTTTTGATCAAACCCTGTTTTTACCTCCACTGATACACGCCTACTGTGACGTACTTCGTTCTCCAATTTTATTTTGTTATCTGTTCCACATCTGTTGCACTGCAGTTTTCTAACGAGGAAGTCACGGGATGTTCTTCTTTTAGTAAGTAATTTTAGATCAATATTGTGATTTAAAATGTGCAAATTATAACATAATGATCCAGACACAAGCACAATAAGTTTTGTTAGTTTACAATAAATTTACATCTCACAGAGACATATCACGTATTCCTATTGACTGTTGTTGCATTACTTGAGACCCCACCATAACCTTGTTTCATTACTTACCAATTGTGGTATTTGGGCAGCTTCTTGAGCAGGCCCTGTTCCTCCAGCTGCACCAGGAGTGTCTTGTTCTCCTCCTCGGACCCGTCGCAGATGTGTACACAGTCTGGCTGGCACAGGGCAACGTTAACCTCCACAAACTCCCTCACGGCCGGACTGAGGGCGCCTAGATCTCCCTGCACCACCCTTGTGCCGATCTGGTCCCGGGACTGAAGCTGAGGAGGCATCCTGAGGAGATGAGGATGGAAGAGCTAGGAGGTAGGAGACGAGTGGATACACCTGGAGAGAGAGCAGATGAGAAATGAGAAATGTTGTGAGAAACTTTTTTTTTTTCTTAGATGCAGAACCTAAGAGCTGCATTAACAATGTATCTGTACTGGGGCAAAACTACATGAACAAATCAGATCTTAATTCTTAACTTTACAGAACAAATATTAGAAGCAACAAGCAACAAGCTTTTGCTTCTTTCTGTGCCCTTTCATTCATCTACCATAATTGTACAAACGCTGAAATACTGTATGCAGATATGCTGCATTGATTTGTTTTGTTTTAATGAATGAAATAAAATATTATTAAATATTAAAACATTATTAAATTATTAATGTATCATATATACAATTTTTATATTTAAAACATCTGATTTTTGATAGTTTTATGCAGCTAAAACCTGGAACAGTCTCCATGAAGATGTGAGACAGGCCTCTACTTTGACAATGTTTAAATCCAGGCTCAAACAGTTCTGTTCAGCTGTGCATACAACTGAAAGGTTTTTATTCTGCACTCTATTCTTTTAATGTTAATGATGATTATTTATGTTTTGATTTGTATGATTTTAATTTCTTTTGTATTCTATAAAGCACATTGAATAACTTTGTGTACGAATTGCGTTATACAGATAGACTTAAATTATTCCCAACCATCCTAGCTTTTTAAAAATAAGATATGTTTCATTAAATAAGTCAAAGGGGAAACGCACAAAGAATGAACACGTGCAAAAAAAGCATGTAACAAAAGATCAACAAACATCTTTGCAATTTAACAAAACTATGTCCTCAAAGAAAAGTATTTGTGAGTTATCTAATATGCAAATCACTAACGCTGAAGCTATGACGTAGGTAAACAGGTGATAAAAACATCTGACAAATTACACAACTTTAATTGCTACTACTGGGACTATTACTGCGATCTCTCACTTCACTTCAATAATAATAGTTCTAGTACTGATTGCTGTACTATTGATACAAATACTTGATTGTACCAACTTTGTCATGGGCTAATGCTATTGCTGCAAGACACCTGATCATATATTTCAGACAATCGTCCTCTGTCTGATACTACTATTATTTTTTCCTTACCAGGACTAAACCATGACTAAGCCGTCGAGGACTAAACCAGGACTAAACCAGGACTAAAGCAGGACTAAACCAGGACTAAACCAGGACTAACCAGGACTAAACCGGGACCAAACCAACCAGAATTAAACCAGGACTAAACCAAACAGGAATAAACCAGGACTAAACCAGGACCAAACCAGGATTAAACCAGAACTAAACCAGAACTAAACCAGGACTAAACCAAACAGGAATAAACCAGGACCAAACCAGGACTAATTCAGGACTAAACTGACCAGGGCTAAACTAGGACTAAATTGAGCAGGAATAAACCAGGACTAAACCAGGACTAAGCTAGGACTAAACCAGAACTAAACCAGGACTAAACCGGGACTGAACCAGGACTAAACCGAACAGGACTTAAGCAGGACTTTGTCTTTATATTGAGTGGGTGATGCAACACACTGCATCTCCAGCATCAGCCCTCCCTATGCCCCTGCCCTCCCCCCTCCTTCTCTTCATATCAGTGCATCACCAACTACTACATACATATATGGTAAGTGGTAAAAGGTAACATTTTATATATTGCTTTTCCACCTTCCAGACACTCAAAGCTCTTTACATCAAGGAACCACTCACCCCTTCACACATACAATCATACACCAGTGTACACAGGCACTGGGGTGAAAGTGGGATTTGAACCGCCAACCTTTGGATCAGTGTCAATACTATCAAAATATTTAAAATTGAAAAGATGTTTGTTTTAGTAATGGCAGGATGGCAATATAATTTTGCATTTTGTAAGAAAAATTGCAGTCTTTATGTTTTTGGCTATAAATGTCAGTGTTGAAGTAGCAGACAGGAGCAATAGGGGCAGTAAAAACAGTATTACACCTGCTTATGTAAGGCAGATACATGTACAGTGTGTTATGAAAAAGTATTAAGTAACAATAGTATTTGCAGTATTAGTTGTAGCTAAAAATCAACATTTTTTTGATATATTAATATAGAACACAAAACAAAAAAAGAACAGTTTAGTCCTGATGTAGACTTGGTTTGGACCTGCCATAGTCCTGGTCTAATCCAGGTTTAGTTCTGGGTGAAGTCCCAGTTTGATGCTGTTTTGCATGTATTTGAAATTTTGAACACACCCTTCTGTCTTGCATTACTTCTGTCTACGTCTGTAACGACCACAGCAATGCAAAATGTACACTAATTAACCGCAGTACTTCCCCAACCTGTTCTAATGATGTACTACTCATGATGATTTTAAAGTTAAAGCTGCACAGTGTAACTTTTCTGGTGGAGGGTTGTCACACCTGGAGCTGTTATTGCTTTGCCTAGAATTTTCCACAGTATGACATTTAACTCTATCTCCACAGACACAACTAGGCGACACGTCAAGCTACTGTACAGATCAGATCTTTGGAGAGGCAACCTGACTCACTTTAAGAGTGCAAGTTTTTCAAGTTTTTACAGGTTTAATGCTATACTGTGGAACATTGCAAATAGCATTATAGACGCTATTTGAAAGTAAACCTAAAATAAAAATGCTTTGGGTCAAAAATTTATTATTTTAAAGTAAATACATTTTGAGTGTGCAATGTACTTCATCACTACATTGCAGTTCTCCTGTTTATACCTTTCCTGCAAATTAGCAACTTGAGCAAAAAGTTTAAACTAACCTCCTCTAACCTTCTCTTTTACATTAAACACAAAAAAGACAGAGGGAGAGAGAGAAAGAGAGAGAAAGAGAGAGAGAGGGATTTTTTTTTTACCTTTGTCCTGCGCTGTGCAGTCTCTCAGGAGCTTTTTGTTGAATGGACTGGCCCCCAGTTGTATTTATGCAGCAAGGATCCCACATGAGGAGGGGCCAGGGGAACAAGGGGCGGGGCTAGAGAGTCCCTATGTGAATGAGTAAACGGCATTTTAGACGTCATGTTGTTTGGCTGGGCTCCCAATGTACCTCACTGTTACTTATGACAGATAACAAGATGTGAATGAGTGACCCGATGGAGTAAGTCATTCTAGGTTTTGTGCAATTATGTAACAAATACGCAATAAATGTGTAAGAACAATTAAAAAAAACAAAAAAACAACATGAATAAATAAAAAGGACTGTTATCTTACTTGATTTAGGTTATACGCTATAGGCATTATATGGACCCAAATGCTACTTGAAAGTACTGATTCGAAATGAAAAGAAATTACAATTTTTGTGCAATGTAATCTTGCAAGTACTTCATAATTGTAAACATGTGGAGCTCATTATCAATGGCCTCAAAGAAGTTAGCAGCTATTGTTTTTGGCCTCATTTATGCTGCTTCACTGTGAAAATTGTGGTGTTTTGCATGTGCTGAAGTTAGTGTTTTAATTTATTTTTTTATGCATTATTTTAAGTGCAAAATATCTGGCAAAAAATTGTTAAAGCCTGATCTTGTCAGATCTCAGAAGCTAAGCAGGATTGGGCTTGCTTATTGCTTGGATGGGAGACCACTGGGAATAACAGGTGCCACAGTGGGGCGCCAGTAGCAAACCCTGATGTTGTGTCCTTAGGCAAATCTCTTCAGAGATTGCCAGATTGGCAGCCTTGCTTCTATCAGTGTCCCAGGGCAGCTGAGGCTACAATAGCAGCTTATCATCACCAAGTGTGGAGTAAATGAATAATGTTCTGTAAAGTGTCTTTGAGTGTCCAAAAAAGTTCTATATAAATCTTATGCATTCTTATTGTTAAAACATTTGATCTAATATTAAATAAAACATTTGAAGAAAATATCAATTCATGTGATTTTTTTTGTTTTTTTTGTAAAACAAATCAGCAACTTGTGGAAAATTTTTCACCCCAAATATACATGTCCATAGCCCATTGTGTCCTGGTCTGCAGATCTGCAGCCGCTGACCTCTGACCTCAGATGATGCAAGTGCAATGACGTGGGCAGTGCCTTCAACCAAGTGCTCTGATTGGTGGAGACAGTTGACAAGCCGAGCAATGGGATTGGCTGAAATCTGGAGGCCTGGCCCAGAACAGAGGTTAGTGTTGGATTCATTCATAAAGCAGCTGTGAAGAAGAGCAGGTTTTCCAATACATTTGAAACCTTTCGGAGTAGAGTTATATTTTTCAAAAAATCTATGTTTTAATATTCTGTGTTACGTGTAGGCTACTTTGATGTGTGTTGCAGTAATTGCAGTAAGTATACACACGATGTAGCTACACTTTTTATTTAATATTTGGATTTTGTCATAAGGTTGTGAGTAGTGATGGGAAGCTACCAAAAAAAAAAATGAGACAAGATGAGAATTTCAGATCATTTATTTATTCATTTAATTAGCATTAATATTTTTGACATAGTTTATTTTATATTTTACAGTCACTGTAGCACTCCTTTTGGGAAATACAACTTCTCAAGAAATCTTACTCGCCAGAACTTAACCCCTTTTTGTTCAGTCCAAATGTAAACACATCCCATCCCTAGTTGTGAGACTGAATCGGGGGACCTTTCTGTCTGAAGGTTGCATGTTCTCTCTGTGTCTGCGGTCGTTTTCACACATGTTAATGGCTCTGTGGAGTGACCCCAATGCGCAATAGATTTAGTTCTTTTTACTTCACTTCTGGGTCCATCCTGTTCACATACACTGCACATCATTCACCTCAGGCATGCAACAGGAGCCACGTGAGGGTCCATCAGATGATCACTGAACTTGACAATGTGCTTCAAGCATACCCAGTCGTCTTTTCTTTCACCTGTGGCTAAATACACCATGAGGACTGTACACGCTGGTTGTGGAGAAGAAAAAGCTGTTGAACTGCACACAGACAGACTCAGGCTCACATGCACAGAAAGAGGCAGGAGGAGACAGTCGCTCGTATGAAACAAACAGGATTCAACTAGAGCATTCACTCCTGCACTGCTCTCAGACCGAATGTTCTTTTACATCAACCTCACTAGTGGCAGTGTGAAAATAACCTGAGTAGGTTTACTTCTGCCCTCATCAATCTTAAATATGCAGAACACGCTAAACCTAGATGCTCTAGGTCATAGGTGTCAAACTCTGGCTCGCGGGCCAAATTTGGCCCGCAGTGTAATTATATTTGGCCCACAAGGCAATTTCAAATTAATATTAGAGCTGGCCCACCGGTATTATATGGTGGCAGGGCTGTAACACCGCATTCACCGCTTATACTACAAATCCCATAATGCTCTGCTGTTGTTTTGGCGCATCAGTTAGGACAGAGGCAGACTAACCTCCAAATGGAGCTGATTGAACTCCAGTGTGATGAAACGCTGAAGTCAAAATTTGATGCTGTTGGGGATGCACAGTTTCCACAGTTCATCCCTGACACGATGCCTCAGCTCCGCACCGAAGTTGCTCAATTGCTCTCCATGTTTGGTAGCACTTACCTATGTGAGTAACTTTTCTCCTCAATGAAGATGACGAAAACGTCTCACAGGAGACGTCTAACTGACGAACACCTTTGTTCAATAATGAAGGTTTCTTCAGCTCAAACCCTGAGCCCCGACATTGATGAATTGGCATCCAAGAAAAGATGCCAGGTATCTGGCTTGGGCGCATCAGAGTAGATC
Organism: Periophthalmus magnuspinnatus; assembly: GCF_009829125.3. Taxonomy (NCBI): domain Eukaryota; kingdom Metazoa; phylum Chordata; class Actinopteri; order Gobiiformes; family Gobiidae; genus Periophthalmus; species Periophthalmus magnuspinnatus. Next base: position 10,405,266 of record NC_047130.1, read on the forward strand.
AGTGTGTCACAAAATGAGCAGTAAATACATTTTCTATGCACTTTTTCTTGCTACTTCAAGGCCTGAATGGTTTATTTATTCATAGTTGTTATGTTATTTTATTTTCAAATTTATTAGCCTGTGTAAGAAGCTAATTTTCACATTTACCTCAGAAGGCTGCAAACAGAAAGGAGGCATCCATCCATCCATCCATCCATTTTCTTCCGCTTATCCGGGGCCGGGTCGCGGGGGCAACAGTCTAAGCAGGCACTCCCAGACTTCCCTCACCCCGGACACGTCCTCCAGCTCCTCCGGTGGGACCCCAAGGCGTTCCCAGGCCAGCCGAGAGACATAGTCCCTCCAGCGTGTCCTGGGTCTTCCCCGAGGCCTCCTCCCGGTGGGACATGCCCAGAACACCTCCCTAGGGAGGCGTCCAGGAGGCATCCTGAGCAGATGCCCGAGCCACCTCAACTGGTTCCTCGCAACGTGTAGGAGCAGCGGCTCTACTCCGAGCTCCTCCCGTATGACCGAGCTCCTCACCCTATCCCTAAGGGTGCGCCCAGCCAGTCTGCGGAGGAAACCCATTTCAGCCGCTTGTATCCGCGACCTTGTCCTTTCAGTCATTACCCAGAGCTCATGACCATAGGTGAGGGTAGGAACGTAGATTGACCAGTAAATCGAGAGCTTTGCCTTTGGGCTCAGCTCCTTCTTCACCACAACGGACCAATACAGCGACCACATCACTGCAGACCCCGCTCCATCCTTCCCTCACTCGTGAACAAGACCCTGAGATACTTGTACTCCTCCACTTGGGGCAGAGACTCACCACCCACCTGGAGAGGGCAAACCACCTTTTTCCAGTCGAGAACCATGGCCTCGGATTTGGAGGAGCTGATTCTCATCCCAGCCGCTTCACACTCGGCTGCAAACCGCCCCAGTGCCTGCTGCAGGTCCTGGCTCGAAGAAGCCATCAGGACAACATCATCTGCAAACAGCAGAGATGAAATCCTGTGGTTCCCAAACCAGGCCCCCTCCGGCCCCTGGCTGCGCCTAGAAATTCTGTCCATAAATATAATGAACAGAACCGGTGACAAAGGGCAGCCCTGGTGGAGTCCAACATGCACCGGGAACAGGTCTGACTTACTGCCGGCAATGCGAACACAGCTCCTGCTCCGGTCATACAGGGACCGGACAGCCCTTAGCAAAGAGCCCCGGACCCCATACTCCCAGAGCACCCCCCAAAGGACACCACGAGGGACACGGTCGAATGCCTTCTCCAGATCCACAAAACACATGTGGACTGGTTGGCACATACAAAGAATTACAATAATCTAGACGTCATTTTAGAAAGGCCTGGATTCCTTTTTCAAAATCTGCCTGTGAAAGACAAATACTTTAGCAAGGAGCCTCAACTGAAAGAAGCTGGACTTTATGACAGAGCCAGTGTGCTTGTCCAGTTTGAATAGTCCACATTCACCCAAAGATTCCTCACTGTAGGACTATAAGAGGACCTCACACTGTCATGTTTAGCAGTGGGTTAGTTTGGCCAAACCACACAATTTCACTTTGATTTTTATTTAAGTTCAGGAAGTTTGTGCTCAACCAAGTCTGTACATCCCTGAGACAGTCCTGCAGAGCTTTGAGTGAACTCTGGCTGTAATTGGCATTACTGGCGGATATATTTGAATGTCATTTGCGAAAAATGAAATACAACATTGTGCTTTCTAAAACGTTGACGCTAAAGGCCACAATTCTGAAGTATTTTTTCAAGAAACAGTTATTTGATCAGTTATATTGCTATGCTCTGTTTAATATTATGATGTAAAATATAAGCCATATCACCCTGAAAAGGCTTGTCTAGGAAGGGAGCATTAAATACCTAAATTAAATTGTCTCTCTTGTCTGTTTCTTTTGGAGTAATGGCTTCTTCCTGCAGAGTGGCCTTTCTGCCCATGTTGGTACAGAGCTCGTTTCACTGTGGATAATGACACACTCTTACCAGCTTCAGCAGCATCTTCACAAGGTCTTTTGCTTTTGTTCTTGGCTTGATATGCACATTTTGGACCAAAGCACCTTCCGGTATGATGTCTGGACATTCCCAGGGGTTTTATACTTGTGTATAATTATTTAAACAGATGAACGTGGCACCTTCAGGCATCTGAAAATTGCACCCAATGATGAACCAGTCTTGTGCAAGTTTACAATTTTCTTCCTTATATCTTGGCTGATTTCTTTTGACTTTCCCGTGATGTTACACAAAGAAGCTTAGTGTTTCAGGTGTGCCTTCTTTAATTAACTAAAATTAAACCTCAGAAGCTTCCAAAGACATGACACCCAAATTGTTTAAAGGCATAGTAATATTTCTGAATGTGACTTTGAAGCAAGTTATGAATTGTATGTATAAAAGTAAATCCTTGTCTCATTATTCTTAGCAAATAGAAATATTTTTGATATTCCTAATTGACCTAAAACAGGTTTAGACTCATTTCATGTCAGACAGTGAGGAAGGATGGGGTCAGATGAGATGTTTTATGTGACCTCATCAGGGTTTATTGTAGCACTCTGTTCATTCACAAAACTCCTTGTGCCTTGATGAAGATAATTTGTGTTGTCAAAACGCACAACATGTAGGGTGCCATGGATGTTTCTTTTTGGTTTATGCTTTTAAGTATCTTTGCTTTGGCATTTCCTGTTTTAGAACTTGTCTATCTATAGAAAAACCACATTATGTTCTATCGGGTGGGACCCCTGCAAAACGCTGTAAAATTACAACCGATGCTGTGGCAGTTAACAATTTAAAACAATATATTATATCTTTTGAATGGTGAATAGTCCTAAAAATGTCACTTATAACAAGAAGCTGACACCAATGAATACTTGGATTTAGTTAGGAATGTTAGCCCACCATTTGCTTCCAACAGTGGCAATAAACCATGAAAAAACATACTGCCTAGTCTTATAAGCATTTTGACTGCAGTTGTAATAATTGCAATATGCCGGTAGAAATATTCAAAATGAGACAAAGATTTATGGAGTTACAAACTGAACGGGATTTCTACCTGTGACACAACAATTTGGGGAACACTGTAATGGAGTGATTTTTGAGTTTTAGAAGAAAATGACCTTGTAATGATGAATGAAACAACAACAAGTTTCTGATTAGCTCAAAAATAGTCCTTGAGTGGATTTTTAACATTGACAAAGTATAAAGAATTACCTCTCTCAGTAACATTGTCCCTTTCATTTTTGTCTTTGTTTTTCTATAATCTCTCTCTCTGATAACTCCCGAAGTCAGATAATGACCAGAATTTCCGTGTGCATTGCTAGAGTTGTGTTGATAGCACCTTTGGAAATGTGTTTTTTGCAGGAAAATGGTGAAGCCTCCACTAATATTTGCAGCCTGTATGTTTAGAGGCTTTCTCAGTCATTGTTTCATTAGCCCTCTCTGCAGACTAGCTTGTGTCTTATCCATGTTGTGGTTAAAAGTAAGTACTGAAATAAAAGTAAGAAGCACCATGAGTCTATGGAGCTGTGCAAAAGCCATAAATTATGTGGGAAACATTTTCCAAACATACAGCTTTTATAGTATGTTAACAGCAAGTGAAGCACACCAAGGATAGGGGCCATTATTTTAACTGTGCAAAATTGTTGATTATGAATGATAGAATTGTAAATAAGCTTTAAGTAACGCACAAAAGCTATGGTCCCTCCAGCAACCTCTGAGACAAAAGATAACCCCATTAACACAGGGAGGACATGCACATGCCACTCAGAGATCAGGAGTCCATCTCATGTTAGTTTTGGGCACTTTTTCCCCTGTACTTTTCAAAAAATTGCTTATATTTCCGTAGTATATTTTCCCAGTTTCAGTTCATATAAGTTAGTCCTATTTTTTCATCTATATTTTTGTGAGTTCTGTTTTTGTATATATTTAGTAAAGTATTCTTTTCATAGTTTGCTCTGTTCATTTTTGTTTTATGCCCAGGTGCCTTTAAATACTGTGAGCTCAGTGTACTCTCTCTGATCGCCGCTGTCTAATGGTCTCTCTGACTCTCCTGTGAGCCAGAATACTCTGAGTCCGCCACTGCTCCTTGCTGGCTGCCCCATGCCAGGTCCTTAGCCTTTTGTTAGCTTAGCTTCTTTTTATTTGGCCTGGTGAGTCCGGATGTCCTGTTTTCATTTTCTATTTTGTGTCGGGAGTTTATGGGTTGTTTTTTTGTTAGGGTGTTTGGTTGGCCTACCCAGCGCACTGTCCTTATTTTATGTTGGCTGGCTCACCACTGTCTTTTTCCTTTGTTATTTATTTATTTTTTAATTAAGCAGAACCATAAAGTAAAAAAAAAAAAAAGGAATAAAAGCGCTGAGCCTTTATCTTTGTTTCCTCTGTCCTTAATAAATATGTTTTGAACTGCAGGATAGAGACAGGATAACCACTCTGCCACAGTCACACAGGGAGTCACAAACATATTTTCTTGGGCTTTTCAGTTTTATGGACAAAAATACTGATAGTACTTTGCTGACAGAAGAAACAAGCTCAATAACAGCTGATAAAAGCCTTGCGTAACGTCAGTGGTGAATACCGTGGGCTAATGCTCTACAGTAATGTTTATGTACGTGATGTTTACAGTGAAGTAGAATATTTTTAAAACAGCTTATCTGTTATCTACAAAATGCACCTCAGTAAGAATAGCTAGGTACATTACAAACCATTCAAAATATCACTGAAACTTTGTAATAATTTTGACTTTAAAAAAAAAAAAAAAAAAGTCTGTCCTGACTATTTTATTAGTTTAAAAAATAGATTTTTCGACATTGTTGTTGTCATTATGCATCTATTTATTTTCCCAAAACTGGTATTTTTGAGACAACAGATTCTACGTCTTCTTGAACTTTTTACTCTGCCCATAGAAAATAAAATGTGTTTGATTTTGCTACAGGTTGCCTTTTTATTCATATATGTTCTTATTCTGTCTCTTTCACAAAGTTGCTATGAGAATATTTGTATGTGCTTTTTGAGATTATTGAAGCTCATTCTGCTTTCTGTTTGGATGATTGTCTTAAGAACCAAAACACTAATAAATGGGAGCTCATGTCCAATGTTTTTGTATTTAAGAATAAATCAGGATTAGAATTGTTATCAGTAAAAGCTGTGATTGATTTGAGAATTTTTACCTTATATCTGGGGACACAGACAGGTCAAGTGTTTTTGCTATTGAATGTACAGGTCATCAGGATTATAAAGAAATAGTAAATAGTCAAATTTTATACAGTACTTTTTCACCTTCAATGCACTCAACAAACTTTCACTCACCCATCCACACGCACATGCACAGTGTCCGCGTACACCATAGACTGTATATATAAATGGACGTAGCTAACCTGCTAGCCACCGCAATCCAAATAGGAGGTGATCATGGGAGCGCTTATGGCTCTGACTCTGGCTCCAATTCACTTGACATAAAAAAAAAATTTCATCCCTCTCTCATAACTGCTGCAGTGAGCCTCGTCATTTTGGTCTTGAAATGTTTGGATTAACCCACTCTGCATGATCCTAGTATTTTATTCTGCCTTCTTTCCCCAAGATTGCTCCCGCTAGCATTAGCAACAGGTTTAACTGACATCCTTGCTAAGCGCTCACTCCGTGTTAAACCAGCGGTGCAGCCGGAAACGGCCTCGCTCCGGATTGGCGCTTTGGTTGCTATGACAGTCACAGTCAGAATTCAGATCAAAATTCACCCCTATAACTGCCAGCCTCGATGAGCTTCATTTGACTGGTGTCGAACGCTATGGGTGATGTCACACTCACTTAGTCACTTCTTTATACAGTTTGTGGCCTACACTGACGGCGCAGCAGGTTAAGTGTCTTGCCCAAAGACACAAAAATAGTATTCACCTGAGAGAAAGAGGATCAAATCACCAATTGTCAGATCACAGGCCCAACACACAGTCATCAAAGTTGTCTGGGCCTGACTATTCTAACAGTTTTACTATGGCTAGTAAACATGTTATTGTACTTTCTCAATCATATCTGCAGAGATAGTCTTGTTTTATGGCGGACAGATGAAACACTGTATCTTATATTGAAATGTGTAAAGATACCACAAGTTTATGATCTGTCTGAATGCTCTTCATAAAGTGTCGTGTGACGCAACAAAGAGAAGTGTTGTCAAGGTTTTCTAATGAAATCATCACTATTAACATTGACATTCCTGTTTCTACAAATACTACTACTATTACTGCTGGACTACTAGCTCCAGGCCTATTGTTTCTTCATAAACTATGCCACTTGACTACTTACTACTACTACTACTACTACTGCTGCTGCTGCTGCTGCTGCTGCTGCTGCTGCTGCTGCTGCTGCTGCTGCTGCTAGGCTATTATTACTAGTACCACTTCTTCATAAACCTTTGTGTGGTGAAACAGAGAATGAGGTGGTTGAGGTATTATACCATTTTATTAAACTCAGATGAAGCAATAAAATATTTGCAATTAGTACTATTACTCTTCCTGCTTCTACAATGACTACTACTAGGGCTATTACTACTAAAACTAATACTAGGCTACAACTACTACTACGACTATGACTACTTCATAAACTATGCCACATAATGCAACAGAGAACAAAGTTCAAGGTATTCTCCCAAGTTACTATAACTACTACCACCACTACTAGCCTACTACTTTTAATACTAATAGTCATACAATATGGTTACTGCCCATAGACCTGCTGCAGCTACTTCTGTCACTATCACAAATGCCATTTCTGCTACTATAATGATTACTACAAATTTTACTACTACTATTACTACGTCACAGTGTTAAAGGTCATGTCCATCTGCAGTTCTGGAGGTTAACTACAGTAAACAGCATCAGGGCATGAACAGGTTAAAGTCTGTGCTCTGACGCACTCGGAGATCCTATTCAGAGATATGTCCTTATATGTCTAATACTATTACTACAGCCTGCTACTACTACTATTACTGATAATGCATTTGTCTTATACAGCACTTTACCTGGTCCTCAAAGTCACTCTACAGTTGTGTGCATTATTCTTTTATTACATACTTGATGGTGATAAGCTACTATTCAAGCAATAGTTGTCCTGGGGCAGACTGATGAAAGCAAGGCTGCCAATCTGCCATTCAGCCCCTTCTACCAACACCAACAGTCATGCACACTCCACACTCATACTAGGAAAGGTGTGTGAAATGTCTTGCTAAAGGACACAACAGCAGTATGTGCTAGGGCCACTGCTGCCCCACAATGGCACTTAGTATTATCATCCATCCCAATACTAATCACACCCAACTTAGCTTCCAAGATCAGATGGGATCAGGCAAAGTAGTATGCTAGTATGAAAAATATCATCACTATTTCTACAACTACTATTACTACTACTGCTACAAATACCCAGACAGCATGGTAGGTAGATCCATTTTATAGAGTTATATTTGAATGTTATTAAAATGCACTGTTGTAAATATAACCTAATCACTACTACTTCCCCAGGGTGGAAGAAGTACTTTTGATATTTAAGTAAAAGTACAGATACTGGAGCAAAAAAAATGTACTCATGTAAAAGTATCACATAAAAAAATCTGCTACTAGTAAAAGTATTAAAAGGACCCATTAAAAATGTACTTAAAGAGTAAAAAGTAAAAGTATTCTTTGCAGGTTTTGAGAATGGGTGAAGCTTCAAATGTAGTGATTTTGGTAAAGATTTGTGCTGAATTTTGTTCAATATTTTTGTTGGTTTGCAACGTGTTTAAAATAAACCCCTCAGTAATGATAAATAATACTTTTAATTTTCAGTCCTGTTAAAAATGTAGTGGCGTAGAAAGTACAGATACCTGCTCTCAAATGTAATGAAGTAAAAGCATCCATTGTGATTATTATTATTATTATTTTTTATTTTTTTATTTTTTTTTACTTAAGTACAGTACTTTGCTACTTTTACTTTGTTACGTTCCACCTCTAGCATTACTACTACAATAGCGATGAGAAGTGGTCCTACAACTAAAACTTCAACTATTACCAGAAATGCAGCACTTGTTTCAATAGGATGTTACTAAATTATATACACTGATAAATCAGAAGGTTAAATGAAAAAATTGACAGTAGCTATACCAATAATCAAAAGCAACAATGTACTGGACAATTGAAATACTTATCTGTGGTAATCTGCTGCCATCTGCTGGTGAGTCATATAGTAAAAATACACTTTGAAGACTTACTAAGTGGTTTGCTAAGAGAGGCAGTTTTACACTACCAGTTAAATGCTTGGACACATCTTCCCATTCATTTTGTCTTCATGTTTACTTCTTTACTGCATTGTAGATACAGAATACATCACATTTATTAAACAAGATAAAGAAAATATACACTATGAGTCAAACGTTTGGACACACTTTCTCATTTATGTAGATCCTTACTGAAGCATCAAAAATGTAAATAAACGCATGTGGAATATAGTAAACAAAAATAAACTCAAAATTAAAAGATAAAAACAGCCAACCTGTGCTTTGATAACTGCTTTTGACTCCTGACATTTCCCTGATGTGTGAAGTGAAAGTGAGACGACTTCATCATGAAGCTCATCAAGAGAAGGCGATGGGATTGTGGCGTTGGTAACAAACAAAGGCTGCCTCAAAAAAACACATTACTTGAATATACAATCTAAAAAAGTATTTAGTTTAATTTAGTATTCTTTGTTACTTAATTCCATACAGTTGAAGCCAGACGTTTACACACACTATATACACACACACTCCCCCCTCCCTCACTGTCTGACATGAAATCAGACTAATCTTTTCTTCTTTTAGGTCAATTAGGATTGCCAGATTTATTTCTATTTGCTAAATGTCATAATAACGAGAGAAGGATTTTTTAAACAATTTTTCATAACTTTCAGAAGTTTACATACAATAAGATTACTATGCATTGAAAGAATTTGGGAAAACCCAGATGACATCATGTCTTTGGAAGCTTCTGATTGGTTTATTGACAACATCCGAGTTAATTAGAGACACATCTATGGATGTATGTGAAGGCACAGCTGAAAGACACTTCTTCTTTGAGTAACATCATGGGAAAGCCAAAAGAAATCAGCCAAGATATCAGGAAAAGAATTGTCAACTTGCACAAGTCTGGTTCATCTTTGGGTGCAATTTCCAGATTCCTGAAGGTGCCACATTCATCTGTTCAAACAATTATACACAAGTATAAACACCATGGGAATGTCCAGTCATCATACCGCTCAGGAAGAAGACACTTTCTGTGTTTCAGAGATGAATGTCCTTTGGTTCAAAATGTGCAGATCAACCCAAGAACTAAAGTAAAATACCTTGTGAAGATGCTGGCTGAAGCTGGTAAGAGTGTGTCTTGATCCACAGTGAAACGAGGACTGTACCAACATGGGCAGAAAGTTCGCAAATGCATAGGGACAAATGCCTACTTTTTTGGAGACATGTCCTGTGGTCTGACAAAACTAAAGTAAAACTAAACATAAAGTGAGTTTTTTATGACACTAACACAAACACTCGTATCTACTCCTTCTCAAAAATTAGTCAAGACAAACTGTTTCCATTCTTTGGCCCTGATGACACAATGTCCATCCTGCCTCAGAAAATATGAGCTCAAGTACAGTGTGGGCAGGATTACACCATAAACATTTATCAGGAGTACTTTTTTTTTATTCTGCTTGAGAAGGTTGTCATATATTGCTTTCTTTCTCTGGTTGTATCCATAAGTATCATTTTGTGTAAAGCAGTGACCTCTGGGTTATGCATTTGCACTTTTTCATTAAGAGACGGCTATTATGTGTTTTTAGTCTTTCAACTCTAAAAGGGGCTGCACAGTATGTCACCTTTCCTCTTTGTGTTCTGCTATTTTATGATTTTATGACCTATTCTTGGTGACAAGCACTTACACTCCATACTTGTATGTGTAGAGGACACATACAAGATTTTCTCATTCTCAGTATATGGACAGCATACTACAACAGCTGAGATAATGATGATTTAATTACTGGCTGATTTAATTGGATTTTAGCATTAAAACTAGCAACCCAAAGGAGAGACTCATGTGAGGCTTATTCTGCTTTCTGATTGGATAATTGTTTTATAGTTCTATATTTGATTTGAAAGTGTTTACCGCACATCTGGGAATACAGTCAGGTCATATTTATGGAATTCTTACATACAGTTCTTTTAAATAAAATAAAAACAATAATAATAATAATAATAATCTGTTTATTTTCTGTCCACTAGAAGTGAGCTAGTGGTACTTGTTGTAGTGTAGTTTATTGTACTGGATCTATTATTAAATCCTATATTTTTTGCTCTATAAAAATGTGTACTATATTGTTTGAAATGTATTTTTAATGTGGTGTTTTAATAAAGAATGTGTATGAAAAATACATTAGATGACTAATATCTCACTCTTTGTCCTGTCCTTACTCTGTGAAGTAACACAAGTCATATTTGTGTGAGAGCATCAAAAAACGTGCTTCCTGCTACAAAAAAAAAAAAAAAAAAATTGTGTGTACTGTGATCTCCACATCAGGCCTAGTTCATACATCACCAGCTCCACACTGCCAGCTCAGTCGTTGTTATCTTGGCTAATGTCATCAGAGGTATAATACTTCCGACAATAGAGGTATAAACACCAGACTAGAGTACAATGCACCAGATTGAACACTATCACAATGTGTTGAAGGTTCATGTTTCCAGGTGCTGGGTCCTGTACTGATGGTTAATAAACTTCTCCTGTGTTAGAACTTCAGACTCTTGTCTCTTCTTATAATTCCACAACAGTCACTGCAAGGCAGTAAAGCTATTTAAATCTGTTTGTTTCTGACCATGGTAACTTACTTTTCCCCGTCCCCCAGCGCACATGAGACATAGTGCTACCATGGACCTATCTGACTCAAATGTGTTTGTGAAAAAAGCCACTTCAAATAAACTAGATCTGACCAATAATGACAAAGACAGAAAGAAGTTAACACTGCACAATCATATTAAATGTTCGTCTGTAATAGGTTACACAAATGTCACAAAGGATGTGAATAATTAGGCCACTAAAATACATGTGATTGTATAAAAGATGAATATAAATTTACACAAAAGACTGATGAAGACAAGTAAGCTGTTGATTGGTTCCCATTCAGGATAAGACAGTCTGGCTGTTCGGATTTGGTGGGGAAAATCATGTAGTCCGTTATATGGCAGCAAACAGGCGACCTTTAAAGCAGGACTAAACACCTAAACTCCGCCCACAATCAGATTCAAATAGAGCTGCTAAACTGGGCAGTGCCTGGAGGACTAAAGAAGAGAGTTCAGGGGAGGAGGGAGAGGTTTAGATGTGTAAGGAACCGTGTGAGTCGTCCAACAGGTGTCCCCACTGCAAACTCCGCCCCTGAAGTCTGTCTCTGTTCTTACTACTTCTGTTCTACTGTGAACACGGACAGACAGAAGCTCAGAGAGACAGGGAGGGACCAACTCATGCAGACATTTAAAAACTATCAACAGAATCGTAAAATCAATCCTGAAGCTGACAGGGAGCCAGTGCAGAGAGGCCAACACATGAGAAATGTGCTCATATTTCCTGGTGCCCATGAGCATTCTGGATTAAGAGAAAGCGGTGGATGGAGCCCTAATCCAGCCTACAGTACAAGGAGTTACAGTAGAATAATCTGCAGATGATGACGGTATGAATGACATGCTCCAGGTCTCTGGCAGGTATGGAAAAATGCACTGTATCCCCAAATATGTGGTAGACATGTTCAAATCAAATATAGCCACTATCTAAAAAGAAAACGTCTCTTTAAACTTGTGAAAAAATGTAATCGAGTTCCTTTATAATGGGGAACAATGTGTCAAATCTCATTATTCTAGGTTTTACGTTTAAGAAGGGAAAAAATGGGTGGAAAATTCATTTTTGTTTTCATTTTAGTTTTTCATTAAAATATGACCCCCTGGACATCAATGAAAAGTCAGTATTACGTGACAGAATATTCAAATCTGGAGAAAATTTTGTTTATTTCAGGTTTGTGAGTGAGAAAGTATTTAAAAAGTGATTCTCTATACCTTCCTTTCTCACTTACAAATTACTAGTACTAGCACTCTCCTCTGCCATCTCCACTATACCCCCCTCCAAAATCACAGAAATGTCACACACACAGATACACACACGCATACACAACACAGACTTGTCACATACAATTGTAAATAACTTACATTTACAAACGATGTCATGTCTTGATATGTCTTTTTTATTATTATTATTATTATTATTATTATTTGTCTTGGGCAAATGGACATCTTTTCTCTTTGCATAGCCTAGGCAGCCACAATCGATGTCAATCAACACAATGATACAAGAGACAAGGAAAACTAAACAAAAACAGACAAGCAAAATACACAAAAAAAAAGAGTATCTCCGATTGCCCAAAAAGGAGTGGGAAGAAGAAAATTTATTTAATCCCACCCCCTCTGTTATTATTTCTTAAATTTAGCATACTTTACTTCCTTTTCATGATTGTATTACATGATTACATTGGGGACTATGAGTTAAACTCATGCAACTTACGTGTTACATCATATTGGATAAGGTGCCAACAATGGTAAGGAAAGTTATTAATACCAACAATGGTAACGGACAGTAAATACCAACAATGGTAATGAACAGCAATACAGCAATAGTAATGGACAATAAATACAACAATAGTAATGGACAGCAAAATACAACAATGGTAATGGACAACAAATACCAACAATGGTAAAGAAATGGTAGATACAAAGCCAGCATTGCAAGATTACTGAAATTATATTAAGACTCTTCCTCTAGATACTGCGACCAGATCATATTTTTATATCGATGCTTGAACGTACTGATACTATGGCATTGCTTGATGTGTATATCCAGACTGTTCCAAAGTTTAACACCACATACCGATACACGGAAACTTTTTCGAGTAGTTCTAACTTTAGGCAATTTGAATTTCTCATATTCTCTAAAATTGTATGTTCTCTCTTTGGCTGTAAACAAAACTTATGTCTTGTATGTCTTACCACCACTTATATTATATATATATATATATATATATATATATATATATATATATATATATATATATATATATATATATATATATATATATATATATATATATATATATATATATATATATATATATATATATATATATATATATATATATACATATATACATATATATATATGGTCACTATGTTTGTATGTCTTACATTACATAAATACATTTTTTTAAAAGTGGTTGACGGCGTGCCCTGTGGGATTGAAGATTCAGTACACACATCCTCCGTGTCATACTGAAATTCTCATCTCCAACCATGCGCCAATGTCAGAAATGTCTTAAGGATGTTCGTCCTGGTGCAAGTGGTCTCATTGGAATGAGTGGTATAGGGGGGAAGGCAGAGGGAGCGAGGGCAGGCTTCACGGTTGCATGCACCCTGTGGTCGCAAGTGAGGACAAGGGCCTTTAGTGCTGTATGTGGCTTTAATTATCATTTTATAGGATATAGTTAACTCTTTTTTTACAGTACAGAAAAATTTAAAATTTTCCACACACTTCTTGCAGCATAAAAAATAGTTTTGTTTTTGTCAGACAAATCACAATCAATTTCATCTACCTCAACACTGCCAAAGCAAAAGTCACAGTATATAACTTTTTCAGTGGAATAATGCAGGTAACATGTAAGTTACATACTGTACCTTTTAATTTTTCTTTCTACATCACATATGTATGTCAAATGCATAGATAATTTCCCTTGCACATCCACTGAGGCTGTCCAAACTTTGTCAGAGACACACAGGGACATATGTGTGGGAATGTGTCTCCATGGTGACGGTAAACTCTGGTGTCACTGAGCCTTAGATGTAGGTGAAACATTACACCACAGCACAGCTCCAGGACACAGGCTGACAACACAGCCTAGGAATCGGAGTGCGATGGAGGGACGGAATGCTCCTGCTCCAGTCAACTATGTTCACCAGGACGAAATATGGTAAAAAATAATATATATGTGTGCTTTTTAAATTCAAGGCTTGATGTGTGGTCATCTATAATATTAAATTATGCATGGTTTTGGAACGGTAACAGGGACAACAGTAACATGGTAACATGTGAAATGGTCGGCCTACAAGATGTTAAATGATTTGAATTTCAAAATAGTAATTTGGGTGTTCTGATATATTTTTAAGATTTTATTTTTTTTTTTTGTATTCAGAGCAGTGCTGGAAAGTAACAAAGTAAAAGTTGTAAAGTACTGTAATTTAAGTGCAAATACCTAAAAAATCTACTTTAAACTGGATACTTTTTACTTTTACTTCACTACATTTGAGAGCAGGCATCTGTACTTTTTACTACACAAATTTTTTATCATTATAGCAAATAATATGTGACAAAGTGGGCCTGACAAAGAGGAGGCGTGCCCTATGTCGGCCAATTTTAAAGACTTGGGTGAGGTCGTGGACCAGAGAGAACTGTTTTAAGTTCTTTTTGTTTTGTTTCAGTGTCTTTGTGTTGTTATAATAGTTGCACTGACTATTAAAATAAATGTGTTACTTTTAGGAAGGCCCATGTCAAGCTGGAGAAAGACTCTGCTGATGTTTGGCCGAGAAAATGGGGTTTTCTGACAGAGGAGTACAGAGAGGTGAGAATTTACAAAACAAAATCATACAGCTTGGGAAAAGAAATGTATTTATCATTCATATTTTTTGTCTGTTTTAGTACCAGAAAGAAAGTTTGAAGCATGCAGACATCAGAGGGCACCAACAGGAGAAAGAGAGCAGCGTCCCAGACCAAAACAGCAACGTAAATGTTATTTGTGTACATTTTATTTAATAGAATATATTATTATCACTGCATTTGCACATTTGGAACAGACAGAAGTCAACATTTTCATGGGAATAATAGGTTTAAAGTAAAGGAACATTATGTAACTTTTCCGGTGGACTGTAGCCCCCTGGTTGCCTCCAGTGAAACGTAATTTGCTTTGATTACAATATTTCACAGTAAACTTAGTTAAACTTTATTACATTTGTATTTTATTACAACTAAATTTGAAGGTGCACAATGTCGCTTTTGTCACTTGTGAGAGGATTCAGCACCTGCTTGTCTCCATGGAGATTTTATTGCTTTGCCTAGAATGTTCCAGAGTATCATCTTAAACAGATCTATGTAACACTTAATCAATAACATGTGCTTTTATTGCAAATGAATAAATGTATTTTTTTTTCTATATAATTCAATGCATTGTTACATGGATCATCTCTCCAAATATCTGACCTGAAATGTTCCACAGTATAGCATATCTCCTCCATGACAAGCAGACTAAATTATAAGTCTGGTGGTGCCACCTGCTTGTCACGGTGGAGATATGCCATACTGTGGAACATTTCAGGCAAAAGCAATGATATCTCCATGGAGACAAACAGGCTGCAGATGCGTCACCAAAAAGGTTATGCAGTGCACCTTTAAATCAGACAAGTTAATCAGACTGTAATGACTTCGGTTTTATTTCTTCTTTCGTTTGCTGTAGGCGACTTCTCTTCCATTTCCTCGCACGTCACAGGCTGTGATTGGCTGGCGCTCGGCTCATTCTCATCTGCAGCTGGAGAAGTTTGGAGCAGTGCATCATGGGAGACGGAGTTTTCTCAAAGATCTGGGCTGGCCGTTGGACTCCTGCTGACGGGATCAACTGTATTTATATTTTTCCGTTTTCTACCTCATTTTTACAATCCTTTTGACTGTGCACTTTATATAATGCGTAATCATCATCATGTGACCGCCATAACAGAATAGTTTAAATAGATGAAACTCTATTCACTATAATGCTCACAGTTTAAGTGCTCATTTGTGCACATTAATCTTACATTTAACGGAACAGTATGTAGTTGATAGCTATCATCTGTAAGTTTATTTTGATTTTTTGGTTACTAGTAGATGGCAGATGTGAAACCTCTCCCCCTCCCCTCACCAATTGCTTTTGGAAGTTGCCTGATGATTTTGGAAAGATTGAATGTTGACCTAATGACTAAAGAGAGTCCACCTGTGTGTAATCTTTTCTCAGTATAAATGCAGCTGTGCTGTGAAGGGCACAGAAGTTTGTTGAGAGAGTGTTGGTGAATAGACCACAAAATGAAGTCAAAGGAGCACATCAAACAGATCAGAGAAAAACTTGTGAAGTTTAAAGCAGGGCTTCGATCTAAAAAGATTTCCCAAATGTTGAACATCTCAAGGAGCACCGTTCAATCCATCATCCCTAAATGCAAAGAGTATGGCACAACTGCAAAACTACCCAGACATGGCCGTCCACCAAAATTTACAGAACGAACAGGAAGAGCAGTCATCAGAGATGCAGCCAGGAGGCCCATGGTGACTCTGGAAGAGCTGCAGAGATCCACAGCTCAGGTGAGGGAATCTGTTCACAGTTCAACTATTAGTCATGCACTACACAAATCTGGTCTTTATGGAAGAGTGGCAAGAAGGCCATTGTTGAAAATCATCCATAAAAAGTGTCATTTACAGTTCACTAGAAGTCATTTGGAGACAGCAAACATGTGGCAGAAGGTGCTCTGGTCTGATGAGACCAAAATTTAACTTTTGACCTAAAAGCAAAATGCTACATGTGGAGGAAAAATAACACTGCACACCATCCCCACAGTCAAACACAGTGGAGGCAGCATCATGCTGTGGGGGTGCTTTTCTTCAGCTGGAACAGGGAAGAAAACCTGTTGGAGTCTGCAAAAGACTTAAGACTGAGGTGGAGGTTCACCTTCCACCAGGACAACAATCCTAAACATAAAGCCAAAGAGACAATGGAATGGTTTAAAGCAAAACATATTCATGTGTTAGAATGGCCTAGTCAAAGTCCAGACCTAAATCCAATTGAAAATCTGTGGCAAGATCTGAAAACTGCAGTTCACAAACAGTCTCCATCAAATCTGACAGAACTTGAACTGTTTTGCCAGTAAAATTTCAGTCTGTAGGTGTGCAAGTCTGGTGGAGACATACTCCAAAAGACTTGCAGCTGTAATTGCAGCAAAAGGCGGTTCCACAAGTGGGCTTAGTGGGGCTGAATACTTTTGCACGCTGAACTTTTTTTTTTTTTTTTTTAATCTGGAAATGATGTATAATTTTCTTTCTCCTACTTGAGACTTATGTACCCTTTTGTGTTACAATTTCAAATACAATGCAAATTAAAACATATTTAAATTTGTGGTTGTGACTTGACAAATTTTGCAAAAGTTCCAGGGGGATGAATACTTTTGCAAGCCACTGTATTGGTTTATTGTAGCACTCTAACGCCAAGTTCCTAGTTTGTGAATTTTGTTCACTGACAATAAACGTACTCCGATAATTAGTTCTACTTAAAAGGGATTTAAAAGTGAGGTACAAACGAAAGGCTTAACTGTTTGACTATATTCTGCCCAGTCATCCTCTGTATCAACTCCAATAACTTATATATATATATATATATCTTTTTAAAAACGCCTGCAATGAAAGACCCACTGATATGTTTAATGTCATGTGTAACATTCATTAATTCCTTAGCGACTTGGAATAAAACCGAAAAAGCCCAACTAATTCTTCCTATCATAGCCTTTTTAAGAAGTTATTGCAGTTTAATTTTCCAAACTCCAGACTCAATTATGTTTTATTTTTAATTTTATTAAATATTTACATGACAGCGTAGGTGATGGGACCAAAATACACTTAACAGATTCAAATAGAAGCTCTTGTACAGTTGCTCAAACCAAATGATAGCCACTCTGCTCTTTACGATTTTTATTCTTACACTAAAAATAGTCTCGAGTCTTGACAAAGGCTGACTTAAAATGCAAAACTGTAATTGTAAATATAATCCTAGTCCATTGAGGAAAACCAGCACTTTCAAGACAATGCATACAAAAACCCCACAACATCAAAATAAAGGCATATCTTTGGAGGTGAAATATTTATAACATATTTTGAACATATTTTAAGGGGGATCTGAGTCAGTGATGTAATGTTGTGGGGTATTTGGGCACATTGTGGTTTACAGGTTGAACTTGTACATAGTTTTAAATTGGTAGTTGTGTTGTGATGTCTTATTTTGAAGGTCTGGGAGTATAGTAGTTTCATTTTGGAGGTCTGTAGGCGATCTTCCTGCTCTTGAGTACGGACCACCTGTGCCTCTTCATGTAGTAAAGCAGAGGCAGGAGGATAGCGGAGCCCATGAGAAGCTGAAAAAATCAAATTAAAATGTATAAATTGTCATAAATCAGAGTTGGCCTAGTTTTTTTTTTAAATTGCAGTTTCAAGTTTGTATCTTCATATGACAGAAGGGTTGAAAATATGTGAAAGAGCCATCTTTTGTTTTATGAAAATGCTTGAACAAGGTACATCGCCCTCTACTGGCAATGGTAAGGAATGAAGCCTGTTAGCTACGCTGCTAATCGGTCATGCAATTAGGCATTAAATGTAAAAAAAAAAAAAAAAAAAGGAAATTTCCCTACTGCACAATTAATCGTAATCGAATTGAAATTTGAACTGACAATTTTGAAGTAGCATAATTCCACCCACAAACTAAAAAATATCTTGTCTTGCCATACGTGTTCAGCAGTAAGCCTGTGTGTGCATACCTTCAGTCCCATGCGTTTGCGCTGGTCATGCTCTGGCTCAGCAGCCCACCTCAGGAACGTGCACACATCTTTAGCCACCTGACTCATGGTGGCAGGAGTTCCTATGGCAAGCAGCAAGGGACAGGATTAGTGTGATCATCTACCTACTTAGAAATAGATTTACTAGTTATTGTGAAATGCAAGGTAAACCAGGGCTAGTCTATAGGAAAAAGACTTTTGAGCAATATGAGGAGAGGGAAAAAAAGCAAATCACAATTTGAGTTTATGTTGTGTTCTTAAAAAAATAACCCACCAAACAATATGAACTTCCTGAATACACATAGACCGATACATTGATTGTCAGATATTTGTATTTTTAGTGCATCAACCATTAGCCTAAAATCTCCAGCAGAGGCCGATATTTAACTTGGAGCAAGTAGCTGCCTAAAAATATGTATATACACTCACCTGAAGGATTATTAGGAACACCATACTAATACATTGTTTGACCCCCTTTCGCCTTCAGAACTGCCTTAATTCTACGTGGAATTGATTCAACAAGGTGCTGAAAGCATTCTTTAGAAATGTTGGCCCATATTGATAGGAGCATCTTGCAGTTGATGGAGATTTGTGGGATGCACGTCCAGGGCACGAAGCTCCTGTTCCACCACATCCCAAAGATGCTCTATCAGGTTGAGATCTGGTGACTGTGGGGGCCATTGTAGTACAGTGAACTCATTGTCATGTTCAAGAAACCAATTTGAAATGATTCGAGCTTTATGACATGGTGGTCATGAAGGGATGGACATGGTCAGAAACAATGTTCAGGTAGCCCGTGGCATTTATTCTTTGTAAACCCTAGAAATGGTTGTGCGTGAAAATCCCAATAACTGAGTAGATTGTGAAATACTCAGACCGGCCCATCTGGCACCAACAACCATGCCACGCTCAAAATTACTTAAATCACCTTTCTTTCCCATTTTGACATTCAGTTTGGAGTTCAGGAGTTTGTCTTGACCAGGACCACACCCCTAAATGCATTGAAGCAACTGCCATGTGATTGGTTGATTAGATAATTGCATTAAGGAGAAATTGAACAGGTTCCTAATAATCCTTTAGGTGAGTGTATGTAAGACTACTTTATAATGCATTTCAGTGTCTTGATTACCAGATTAAGGGCACACAGTTACAAATAAAACTAAAGCTGTCCCTTGATTAAAAAGATTAAATGAAATGTCTTACCATCATCATACTCCAGGATCTCGTTGTAGATGGGTGGGGCCATACCAATAGCCTGTCCTGGGAAATAGGGGTTATAATACAGTCCTTCCCTCACAGAGACCCCTGCAGGCGGCTCGCAGTAACCGGTCAACAAGCTGAAAACGTAGTCCTCTCCTCCGTGCCTAAGAATGACAAAAAGATTACCATTACTGCATTACTCCCGATAATATGAACATATTTTAGCAATTCATTAGAAGTGTGCTAAAATGTGACAAGGTTAAAGTATTACACACTATGAGAAACAATTGTAAAAATTGACTTAACTTAAGATTTGGGAACTTGTAATCTTCCAAAAACTGTTGTCATTTTAAATAAAAGGCATTACAAAAGGCAATATACTCTGTAGTCCAACTTTACATATCTCTAAAGCAACAACTGCAATGTGATCAATTTTATTAAACCCATTTGATTTCAATTATTGGGGTCACATTCATACAAAATAGAATTGTGCTTTGATCAGGCAAGACAGAAGTTACCTGAAATTGTTTTTTTTAAATTGAATTATTAACTAATAAAATAAATACAGACCCAGTTAATTCCATACTGCAGAGATTTACCATTAACATACATTAGCCTATTTGTCAAAGATAAAAATTATAAATATTTTACAATGCATTATATAGTTTATTTATAATGAATGGGGCTCGAGTCCTTTAACTCCGACAGATTGTGGCTGTAGTGAGCACATTAGCTTTCCATCACTACTAACAACAACGTGGCAAAGTGAACCACAGAGACATTGATTCAAAGTAGCACTGATATCTCGTTCTTCTCTCCTGTGTCTCAGCACCGTTAAAATCAATTTGAGAATTTGGAATTGATCCAGAGTAGTTGAGACATAAAACTGATCTTTTTAAGAACTGACTTTTTTCCAGCACTGCAGATAATTATGAAAAAGGCATCTCTTCATAGACTTTAGGATCCCAAAAGCATTTTAATTGCAACAGGGACAAATAGATGCAAAAGAAAAAAGTAATTGATGCAGCTGTGTGGGTATTCTTATTAAGACTCGCTAGATTGACCCTAAATATTTGTTTTAATTCTTAACCTGGAATTGTTTTCAAATGCACTACAGTAAAAGGCCGAAACAAGCTGGTAATTTACAGCTAGTTTACAAACCAGTACCAATTTCAAAATAGCTGGATTTTAAAATACATTGACAGCAAATGAAATAGGCATACAATGTAACATACTGTTGTGTTATAATTGAACTCAGGACAAATTTTGCTTCACTTCATCTGAAAGTACCTATATTCAGACTTCGCTTTAGACATAGTTTAAACCTCATCCTGGTTTAGCTCAGTACCTGGCATTGACGATGTAGCTGAGGTCCGGGGGCAGCGCTCCATTGTTGGCCACTCGAGCGGCTTCAGCGTTTGGATATGGCTTTGGGAAATAATCCGACAGCTTTCCAGGACGAGTGAACATCTCTCCATTTTCATCAGGTCCGTCCACAACCTCTGCCTGAAACAGGAATATTGCACCAGGCAGTTTGTACACATTCAACATTTACAGTAGCCCTCTGACATTTCTCCCCTCACTATACTGCACAAAAAATATCTTAGCCAACAAGAATGCAAAAAAATTGTGTTTTTATTTATATTCTGAAAAGCAGTTGGTCAAATGTTCGAAATCTCATGAAAAATTATGGATGCTGTTTTATGCATTAAAATGTCCAGGAAACATATTTCAAATATACATACTTGTATAACTAAAACAATTCTTTATTTTGGCATTTTTTGGTATTTATATGTAAAAAGGCAAATTAAACTCATGATTCACAAGTTTAATCTTTCTTTATGCAGAAAATGCACTAGGTATTTATATAAATTGTAGTTTTTTTTGCATGAACTCCTGTGCAGGTGTAGTCTTGTGAGTGCTGTTTGGGTCAAATACATAATCATTTTCAGAGCTTTTTCCACACCACCTTTTTAGTAGACTACTCGATCAACAGCAGATGTCTTTAGTCAACCGAGAAATACTTCAGTCAGCTGCAGCCCTAGAACAGGATGTTTGATGTAGGGCTGCACAAATAATTGAAACTGAACTGTAGCGCTACAAAGTTAAATAATGTTTCCAAACAAAATATCCCGAATCAAATAACTCAATTGGTGCCACCCAAGCTTGAACAGACCTCTTCAGCAATGGCCTTGACCTCAGCCTCCGTGTGCGATACTCCCACCAGGTTTCTGAAGGCCAGGTACTCCATACTGTGGCAGGCTGAGCACACCTGTTTGTACACCTGGTATCCACGGCGCACGCTGGAACACACAGAACACAATAAAGATTTACAACAGGCCAGGTGCACACCATCTGTGAAAGCAAGACAAAAAATGTTTTTTTTGGTTCAGTTAGGGCTGAGTTAGGGGTCGAAGTGACTGAGTCTTTATTGATTCTACAGAGATCAGTTAAGACTAGGGTTGTGAAAAGTACTGCAAATAAGATAGTAATCAATACTAACACTAGTACCAAAAGTAGACACTCATTTGAGCAAGTATCAATGCTAAAAAAGTCACATTCACAGGACAGAAAAGCACCTTCCCTGAATAGCTTTAGAATGATCACTATGGAACCTACCTGGACAACTGAGAGATTACACATATATAAAGCCACATGGCAATATAAAAAGTACTATGATTTACTGTTTAAAATCACATTCCATTGTCTAAATAAAGTGTTTATCATTGTAGTATTGGGATCAGTGTTGAGTATCAAAAATTTCATTATTGTGACACTAATTAAATCCATCTTGAACTAAAAATGTCTTCCCAGATTGCTCAGCCCTGTAGCTCGTTTGTGATTCACACTCATTAACTGCTGTTGTAAGTGGTATCTTGGGCTCAAAGTGTTTTACCTGGCGTGGTCGAGAGCCGACAGGGGCCCTGCATGGCTCCATGGATAATGAGGTGGATGCAGCTCCAGATCCGAGGCTTTGACCGACTGATGCAGAGCCAGAGCCAGCCCAGCTCCTCCTGCTGTGAGCACCCCAATCGTAGTCAGGGCCACCTTCTTACCCCGTGGGAGAGCCGAGAAGGACATGTTTGCCTGAAAACACACAAAATAAATGTTTAGTAAAGGCTTCACAATATTGACTAATATACTAGTTCTGGTTCAATTTACACTGTAAGTTCTATAATCTTGTTACATGATTCTTCCACCATTGATTGACACTTTATTATTATATGTACTCCGAAAGCAACTTAATGGTTAAGTTTAACGACTTATCTGCATTTAAACTTGTTGCTGTGTCCTTAAACAAGATAGACTCACCCACATTGACTAGTATGAATGTGGTGTCGGTGGTGGTGAAAGGGGCCAATGTCAAAGATCTACCCCAGGGCAGCTGTCGCTACAGAAGCAGCCTACCACCATTTAGTGGAGTGACTAATGCACTCTAAAGTGCTTTGGGTGTCTTGAAGGCCGCAATATAAATGCAATGATTAATTAATACAGTTATGTTTGGTTCAAGTACTAATTAAAATAAAGTTCTCATCACAACCAACAGTAAACAGTCAAAGTAATCTCAGTGTTTACTTTTTACTTGTTCAGCTGACCTCCAAATATAGGTTACCTCCGATGACCCAAAGAATAGAGCGGAGTTGGAATGATACAGTTTTTTCACAAGGTCAATTTAATTTCAGTACTTTTTGGGTCTCGGAAGAACATAAACAATTAACTTGATTTTAATATTTCTATACATTTTAAGCCAATTACTATTAAACATAAGATTGGATTAAATTAGTCTTTTTCCTACTTGAATTTAACCATTAGAAAAATTAGCTCCATGATCACTCCATGATTTTTTATTTATTTATTTTTTTTATGTGCATCTCCAGTTCTTATCATAAAAAGTGACACTGAGCCACAAATATGTATAGTATAGTGAGAGTCATACTGAAGAGTAAATTTTCAGATTGAGTATTGATGCATCTGTACATATTGGCATTTCAACATTAAAAACAAGTTATGAAAAGAAAGAAATTAGCCAAATCTGGTTTTACAATCGAATAAGACAGAGTGTTCATCAAAGAGGACATAGAGGCTTATTCAAATAGACTGCCCCCAATTTATTGATTTAGACTATCAAAAAGTCAAAGTTAGAGGCTGAAGAGCTCTTAAAAGAAAAAGCGCTTCTAAGAGTGTGATCGGTCAGAAAATAAAGGTGACCAGTGGCTTTTATCACCGGAAGTCCTCTCAGTCCTTGACAGGCTTACTTTTAGCATCAGAGTTAGCTCACCTACTTTTAGAACCAATAACTTAAAATAGCAATGATCAACTGCACTGTATATCACCCTGATCACACAAACTAGTATCCATGGGCCGATTTTGATTATATCCTAGATTTTAGAACAATATATGCAGGATAAATTCTACTTATAAGAGGTTTAAAATTCGCCGGGTGGCTGACACGGTGGGATCAGTTAGCTATCCTGCTAGCTAGCTAGCTATAAAACCAGTTGATGTCAGCCGATCTAAACACGCCTGACGCTTCTACAGCAAATCTAAAGAACATGGCAATTCCCAAATCCAGGTGCTTTTAGGTCAACTAAGGACACGTTTGAGAAAAGCTCGGTGGCTCGTTTAAAATCCTCCGCAACGTGAGTGACCTTGCCTTACCCCGGTCAGCGCTAGGCGGCTAACGCTTAGCTCTTGGCAGGGTAAAACATTTTCTGTAAAACCTTTGGACAAACCGTTAACACAGCCGATTGACAAAGCCTACATCTTGGGATCGACATACCGTGGGAGTCTTGATGGTTTTCGGGGTGCTCAGGAGCGCTCTCCCACTGCCCGAGAGCACCGTAGCTCGTAGCGCCGCCATTTTCGCTGCTGGTATCTATTAGACCAGCGTCATTGGAGCGGGCTACACTTCCGGTGTGGCGCTTTCAAAATAAAAGACGTGTGACAGTTTTAACACAAAGGTCAATGGGTTATGCTTGTGGTTCTCAAACGTCACACAAAGTACCTCCAGATCTAAACCTGGTCTAAAACAGGACTACTCCAGGCATACATTGATGCTAAACTGGTGTACTTTTAACCAAGAAACTATCCAAAGGAGGACCAAAACAGGAAGACTCTGTTTTAAGCAAATATTAAAGGTCCCATATTACATGAAATTGACTCTTGTGAGTTTTAAGCCATATTATAATCATCTCACCTAATCTCAAATCTCAATCAGTCTCATCAAAAACATACTCAGAGTTGCGTTTTGTCTCATTCACACATGTTTGAGTGACCCTGCATTACTGGGCTGTCTCCTTTTTCAAAGCTCAAAATGCTTTGTTCCACCTTGTAATGTTATGAAGCAGGAGTTTTCAAGTCAACTTTTTACTTTTAGTTCAGCAGAGTTAGGCAATTCCAGGGCAGAAATCATCCAAATGATTCTAGTGAAGGTGTGTGCCGCGGAGCGTAAACATGGCCACCCGTTCAAGTGAGCCGAGTTCAATGGCACAAGTCTCTAAGATGGCAATAACCTATCCAGTTATTGTAATAGATCCATGTTAACATACTGGATCACTTCCTGGATGACCGCGACATCACAGAGTGTTTTCTGTTTGAGAGAAGAACTTTGTGTGTTAAACATGTGTGAATGAAACAAAACAGAACTACAGGTATGTTTGTGATGAGGAAACCACATTATAACACAGATGAAAAAAACAGTGTAATATGGGCCCTTGTTGGACCATTGTGGAGGACCTCACACACCAGCAGAGGGAGGTACTGCAGCTTGAAAAACACTTATACAAAAGCAACAGTGAATTGTTAAAATCTGAGCATTTTTACATTGTGTATAGTCCTATGACACACATTTTATTTATTTTTTTGGCAAACTTATAATAATAAAACACAATACTCAAATATATATTCTGGATGTGAAAAACTGGATGTGACCTGGGTGTCACATCCAGCGATGAGAAGTATACTTTGAAAATGTATTTAGTTACATATTCCATTACATGGTCCAATCAGAGTACTGTATTCCGAATACTTCAAATACTTTCGCACAGAGTTGCATTATGTTATAGTGTAAATGGTAATTGTTTTTGTTGCCCTGTTTGTGCATTGATTTATATCTAATTAGAGAAGAAAATTGCACATGTACTACAAGAACATTTTTAATTTTATACTGTGCAGTACAAAGCAAAAACTGCATGAAGTACTGTTATGTATTCCTTTTTAATTTTGTAAAGTAATTGTTTTCTGAATGCCACCAAATGAAAGAGAAACAATACTGGAATATAGTTACACAAGATTAGTTTTCAGAATACTGTTTTCGGTACATGTACTGAGTTACTTCCCAACACTGGTTACATCTATTCATCTATTCTATGAAAACTACATCTTTAAATTAAATTTGGTCTAATAAATTAAGAGACTGCTCAGATAAACAGCATTCAGCCTGATTTGAAATGTTGTTGTTGTTTGTTTGTTTTTTCATTTAAAATATCAATTGCATGGTTATTATGTGGATTCTGGCCTGAATAGTCTGTGAACTATAGTAGCAGAAACTCGAGGAGCAACCTACATCAATTTATGTTCAACTGCTGTCACTTTTCTCTTCGTTTTTTCTAAGTCCTTTCCTCACTCATTCCTCCTGCTTTTGCCCAGCTCTTATTTTTTAGGCAGGACTTAACTTCCATCTGTGCCACGTTTATGAGCTGTGTAACTTTACAATAATCTTACACAAGTCTCCTTTTTCACGTTTAATAACAGCTTACAAAACTGTCAATAAGGGTAAATATACATTGCAGTAAACAAATGTCCACAAACGTGTTTATATTATGTAACAATTATTTCCTCGTATTTACTTGATTTTATTGACCGGTTTAAAACATCCAGTTCGATTACACACTACCAGTCTTATTGAGTCTAACTTTAGTCTTTAGTCCTTAATTGTCCCATATTAGTTTTATATAAAGCTGCAAGTTGAAAAAAAATGCTATTTTCTTATAATGACCTCATATGGCCTCAGAGTCACTTGTCCTCTACAGTCATGGAGAGTCAGACTGTGCATTAGTGCCCCCTGCTGGTAAACATGTTCGCTTTGAAGTCAAACATCATGTATTTGTATATGTCGGCAGGCTGTGGGAATTTGAGCAGGAGGTTCAAGGTGAACCAGAAGCCCAACTTCTCTGTTTGTGTTAACATATTCAAGTCTCTGTGAGCTCTTTAAATCCAGTCCTGTGACAGTCCTGTGCACTCATGCTGATTATTCTCTCTGTTTCAGCATTGGGATTTTCTGAACCAGCTCAAAATGGCAGACGTATTTGAGGCAAAGCAGCTTCTCATGTCTCCCGAATACATTCCTGAGAGCTTTTTGTTTCTCACACACACGTGCGCATGTGCATGCATGCACACACACTGTTCCTTTATCATGTCTGTTTGAAATGAATGAACAGCTCATTTGACTTCACCTGGCTCAGGAGTTTTCAGAGTCTTCCTCTATGCACCACGTTGCCAGATTCCACCTTCTCTCTCCAAGCCCTGTGTTGCCGGCTTCCACCATATCTCTCTAAGCACCATGATGCCAGATGCCATAATGTCTCTCTCTTCTCCTTTGGAGCCCTTGAGCCCTCCTTTCCAGCCAAGTGTGAAAGTTTCTTCCGGTTCTTCCGCCCTGCCCTCAGCCTTGATGGTGTCAGCCCTGCCTCCCATCTCTGGAATGTCAGTTCCACCTTTTAACTTCACCAAGTCAGCAGCACCCTCCGCCTCTGGGCCCATCCTCCGGCACTGATTTGACCGTCTGGGATGCCACCTCTACCCTCCGGCACCGGAATTCTGCATACACTCCCCAGCATCGGTTGCCACAAATTGTAGTTTTTTGCCGTTAAGCTTGAATTTCTACATTGAAAGTGACAGTATTAGGACCAAAATCCTTTACCGCATGAGAACAGATTTGTAGTATTGATAAAGCAAGGTGAATCCAATGATCAGGTATGATTCGAATGGAAGTTGCAAAAGAGCCTGAGAACTGTTTGAACTGATGAGAAATGTTCCAAATGTTGTGACCACCTGTGGCCCTGTTCAGGTAAATGTTTAAATCAAATTAAAGTTTCAGGGATTGTTCTAAAATGATTGAAAAACTGTAATTCTCACACAGGTAACTTTACATCTACAGTACATCAGTTAGAGGAAGAGCTGTGGTGCATTATATTGTAACAACACATCCTAATCTAAAGTCATGCCTTGATCTAAAGGTCTTTCCATCATCTGAGCTTGTGGATGTGATTTGCACTGATGATACTGATGATATGCATTTAATCAGGCCCTAATGTCAAGTTCCAGATCTTTCAGTGCTCTACCTTAAATTTTGAGTGGAAGTTTTTATTGGCTCTGATGACTTCATCCTTTCAAAGAAACCTATCAAGACCTATCATCCCCCCAATTTTATATAATCAAAAAAGTGTGAGAAAGCCTTGCAGAATATTCAAACATGCCAAATAAAAGAGCAAAAAACAGGAAAATATGGATCAAATGTATGCATTTTTTGTGGTATTTTACATAGAGAAATTGGATGGTTTCATGTAAAGAAGAATACTGGACATTATAAGTCTGGATATTATAAAACAAATCAACCCTACGGAACAAGAAGCTACATACTCAGCAGAAAACACTACCTCTAATGTATAAATCCAAATGAGAGAATAACGCTATTGAATGAATCAGCAAAGGTTTGATAAAAGTTTGAGATGGGTTGGAAGAGGACAAAATATCCAGCTGCAACACCTATAGTCAAACGAAATTATTTTGGAAAGAAATGAATAAATTATGGCCTCAGAAAAATACATCTTATTTAAATATAAATTATGTTTCTTTTAAACTGATTTGATATTATTGGGGCTAAATGATCTGTTAAATGTTGATATTACTTTTGATGAGGTACAAAGTGTTATACACACACTGCATAAGTAATAAAAGCAGTTGTTATTGACAAATTGCTAAATAAGTCTCAAGTCATTTCCAAGCTTGTTCTGAACATTCTGTCATCCCATCTTCAATATCCTCACTTTTTTCTAGAGTGGCACAGAATTATAGTTGCATTGGTCTGATCAGCACTGTGTACCATCTGCACTCAGTAGTCCTCAACCAAAGGCTCAGTGAACACCTGGAAACACATGGCATTCTGGATGATGAGTAGAAGGACTTTAGAAAAGGCAGGACCTGCACTGACCAGTATGTGTTATCATCTGTGCTGAGGACCAGGCTGTAAGAAGGAAACTCTATCTTCACTTGCTTTGTTGATTTTCAGAAGGCATTTGACAGGGATCTCCTGCTGTACAAATTATTGCAATATGGTATTACAGTTAAATTGTATGATGGAGTCAAATCTATTTATAAAGTCCCAGTTGCTTGTGTGCAGGTTAATCATGTTCAGAACTGGCTGGTTTCCCACTCCTTCCAGTGTGAAGCAAGGGGATGTGGACAGGTTGAGCTAAAGTCTTAACATGTGGACTCTCAGTGCTCCAGCTCCGAATACATTGAAACTGGAGGATTAAACCTAAGTTTACTAAAAACGTGCTTTACAGCTATCCAAAATACAATTAAAACAGCTAAGCAATGAAACATGATTTAAGAAAAGTGTTATGAGCAGACCATAATCTTGGAGGATAATGTGCTGTGTTACGGCTGGTTATGGACTACTACTTATACGTGTTGGAAGAATCCAGAAGATATTCAGACTTGAATGGTGGAAGTGGGTCTTGGTGTTGGTAGTGTCCTAAAATGCAAATAAAATGTCACATTTAAAATAATTCTTTTACATCCGTCTATAGCTCAGAACAATGGAGCTTTGACTTGCACCATTCTCACTCAGCCCTCCAGCACTTCCTTTTGCCCTGAGCAAGTCAGTATTCATTTATTGCCCTTTCTGCTTATCTTTTAACCATTTTAACCTTCATCGGGGCAATGGAGTCCAGAACATTCAAAACATTCAAAGTCACAGAGTTCAACAAATCATCAACTTGAGGCATTTTCAAAATGTATCATTTCCATGAACAGTGCACCTGTGTCATCATTTATGTGTCTCCTTTAAACAACTGCAGGACCAGCCGCTGGTTTGGGAACAACAGACAAGTCAAACAAGACACAGAAATGATCAGACAGAGCAACATCCACCACACTGACATTTGACCAAAGGTTTCAAAGACAGAACTGAGCTATATTAGGTGTGAGGGGAGCCATCTTAATTCCTGATCTGATTAGGCTTTTTAGATGGTTAGGAAGGGCCATGGTTGAGGGTGGGGAGGAAAAGGTGAAAGAAGACTCCCTAGAGGGAGTGGATGTAGCAAAGGGTCCCAGGGCTGGTGTGTGGGTGGGGGAGGTGATGGGGGTGCTGCTGGGATTGAAACTTCTGTTGGGGCTGTCACAGACAGGTTCAAGGCCTGTGACGAGGGCCTTGGGGAAGTGACGATGATGATGAATGTTTCAATTGGGAAAGTGGTAATGCTGCTAACTTGTTCTCTGATGGAGGTGGTGGTGCTGCTGAATCCTTGATTGGGGGAGATGGTTGTGCTGCTGGTGGTGACTCCTTTGCTGGGGGAGGTGGTGGTAGTTGTGGTGCTGCTGATGGTGGTGGTCCAGCACAGGTCTGACAGTGTTATTGCATTCTCTGGGTCTGGCTTACAAAGTTGACTTTTTCAAACATTCTGAATTGTTTTGTGTCTTGTGTGAATAGTTTTGCAAAGTGAGCAAAAGATTTTCCAGACAAGTTTTCGAAAAAAAAGCAATTGGAAAAAGAACTAACTTTGTAATATTGTAATTGTACTTCTTATCGGTTGACACTCAACCTCTGTCCAGGGACCCCAGATAAAAATAGCCCTCTGGCAAAGTCTGGCATATTTATATTGAAATTTATATAAAGAACAATACGTCTTGGGAGCATCTTAACTTCTGATGTATTGCTTGATTACCGTATCTATTACACTTACTGTCCTTTCCAGTTCTTCCAGTTCCTCTCTGCCCTCTCACTCGCTCTCTGTCTCTTTCCCTCTTTCTCTCCCTTCCCTTTACTACTTTTCTACACATTTACCTGTCACACTTGGAGACTTATCATGGCAGTGAACGTACCTGGAGTGGTGGTGATGGTTTTGTTCTATCTGCTGGTTCTTGGCACAGGGATCTGGGCTTCATTCAAGTCCAAACGAGACCAGCGTAAAAATTCTGCAGGAGAATTAGAGTCAGTTTTCCTGGGAAACCGCAGCATTAGTCTGGTGCTGGGAATATTTACTATGACAGGTAAGAGGAAAACTTACTACAATGCAAAAACTTATACATTAAGATACAAAGTGACATATAGATAATAAAAACAAATACAGAACTGGATTCACTTATGTAAAACTACAGCATATATGAGCAGGCTAAACAGCAGGTAAAGTGACTTCAGTGTATTATACAGGAGATGTTTTCATATTATGTTACAGTATTGCACATGATTACTACAGAAGGATAACACGTGTACAGGGCTAGCATCGTACACTGTACAGTCTGACAGCAGCAGAAGGAAAGTTCTCAAGTTTTTAGTCACTTTTTTTAAAATGTATTTTAGGGTTAGGGTAGGTTAAGGGTTAACTCGTTAAACATTCTGAGCACGGCTGGGCAATTAATTGCATTAGTTTGATTAATTCCTGTTTCACAAAATTGTGAAATCGAGGATTATTATGAAACAGGTGTACTCTTTTATTTTTTTATAAAAACAGCATTATGATGCAAAAAATCTCATTCTAATTTAAACTATTAAAATGAGATTACTTATCTATACAAAATTGAATGCAGTTTACGATTTGTAAAATGATAGGATATGATAAGAATGAAAATGAAAAGTGCCTCTCCTGTTTGAAACACTAGCAGTCAGTGCTCTGACTTTGATTAAAATCAATTAAAATTGTATTAACTTTAGATCAGGCCTATTGTGTCCCTAAATGTACTGTTGAAACCAGAAGTTTACATACACTACATATAGAAAGACACAAACTCTTTTTCTCACTGTCTGACATGAAATTAAACTAAACTTTCCTGATTTTGGTCAATTGGGATTACCAAAATTATGTATATTTGATAAATGCCAGAATAATGAAAAAATGAATTTTTAGAAAATGTTTCACTACTTTCTTTGTTAGAGGTTTACATACATTGCACTAGTATTTGGTACCATTGCCTTTAAACTATAAGACTTGGGTCACATATTTTGAATTTCCTCCCACAAGCTTCTTACAATAGTTGGGAGGAATTTTGGTCCATTCCTCCTGACAGAACTGATGTGATTGAAAGTTTGTAGGTCGCCTTGCTCACACATGCCTTTTTGTTCCTAAATTTTCAATTGAATTGAGATCAGAAGCAGTTTGGCAGTATGCCTCAAGTCATTGTCCATTTGGAAGACCTATTTGCATCCAAGCTTTAAGTTCCTGGCTGATATCTTGTTGTTTCAGTATTCCCGCATAATGTTCTTTCATTATGATGCAGAAGCTTCCGAAGACTTGACATCATCATCTGGATTTTTCCACATTGCTTAAATGCATAGTGATCTTACTCTATGTTAACGTCTGGTTTCAACTGTACCTATTTAATTTGTAGGGTCTTTTCCTCAGCATGCAGAGACATGTCCTTCCTGGCAACGTGAAGGCTTGTCCTGTCCCAAGTTGTTTCTAAAATCGCTGCCTGCCAACCTGGCTCAAACTGGAACAAGAGCCTACATGAAAAATGCCTAATATGAGACACTGTAGATTAAAAGATGGCCCTACAGCAGAGGTGGGTAGAGTATCCACAATGACTTCTCAAGTAAGAGTACCATTAAATTGAAGTAATATTGCTAAAATAAAAAAGTACTGATCCAAATAATTACTCAAGTAAGTAAGAGGGGAAAAAAGAGAAACTATTCTTACTTTTTGGATGAATAGTCTGATTCGCAGTTAATGTAAATGAAAAATGACAAAATAATATCTGAAGATAAAGTGTAAGTAAGAAAAGCAAAGTTTAGTTTAGAAAAACAAATGAGTCCAAATGAGTGGAGAGCATTTGAAATGAGGCTGCAATGCATCTGTAAACTCTGGGCCAGGCATGTGCCAACCTTGTTAAATAGTAACAAAAGGTTTTGAAAAGTCGTCAAGGTAATTTTTTTTGTTTAAATAGAAAAACATTGCCTAGTTGGTAACTTTTTGAATCCTTTGCATGTATAAAACATGCCATAAGAATTCCTATTACTGGTCTATCATTGTTTACATAGCTTTGCTGTTAACCCTATCAATGACTTGGAGGTGTCCTTGGATGTGCATGGAAAATACCCAAAACATTGCGTGGAAATACTGACTGTTAATGTTGCTGGTGTCACAGTAAACTGAGTTTACATTTACAAAGATAAAGTATATCTTCCATTGTATGTCCTGTAGGGGAATTTTCTAACAGTAAAACCTTTAAAATATAAAATAAACAAAGAATTTGACTTAAATCAAAGAGTCTGTTTTATTGAATCAGTTGTGCACAATTGCCAAAGAGCTGTTGTCCCTAACAAAGTGTCGTCTCACCCTCAGCTGTCGAGTGAACATACATACAGTGTATTTATACATGGAAACAATAGTAGAAGAAAAGCAGTTTAGTCTAGTCAAAGTGCCCCAAGGCTGTTGGACATATCTTGCCACAGAGTTAGAGACTTTGGTATCACTATAAGGTGGTTGCGACACAGACAGATGTCTCAACAATACAGATTAGAACACAGAATGCCATAACAGTTCAATTTCTGTATTTGTATTGACAAGGCAGCATTACATTTCTATGTTGTATTAATTGCTGACACATAACATTTAGATCACCATGTTACCTTTCATTGTTTTGAAAATGCTATATTCGCCCAAAACAATGTATGAACATGTTTCGTTTTTGACAGCTTGAGCCCCCCTCCCTTTGCTCTCCATGTTAAGTCACTCCTTCTTCAAAGCGCTATCACAGCGCTCTCCTGGTGGTGTTCCATGGTGTTGTGTTTCTTCTGTGTGCAGCAACATGGATTGGAGGAGCTTTCATTGTAGGCCTGACGGAGATGCTGTACACTCCTTCTTTAGGTCTGATTGGAGCTCTGCTGGTGATCATGGCCTACTCCTCCTCCTTCATTGTAGGTATGTAGCCATCAGTAAACTGTGGTCTACACATCATTGGTGCTCAGTCTTGGGGTTACAAGCCTAAAGCTTGTTGGGTGATGTGAAGTTCAATTAATCATTTGTCACCAAAGGGCAAGTTAAGCACATTAGGCAGTAAAATACAATCATAATGGAAAAATCAAAAGTCCGAGTGCAGCTCAAAGGGTATATCCAGTCCATCAGACCCTGGGTCAGGGCACTTTGAAGTGAGTACCACATCAAATTGCCCTGCTCCTCATGTCAGTCCACTATATCCACATACTGATAATATACCTCAAAAGTGTTACTGCTGATTGAGCAATGAGACCCGTTTAGATCTTTGTATGAGGAACTGCACTGAAGCTAACCTTGCAAAAGTCTAATTGGGTGCAGTATTACTTTGACTGTTGCACAGTTAAACTGTGTTGTGTTGTGAATACATTACCAGGACATGGTGTTGTATTTTGTAGTGTTAATTTACATGAAAGTTGTGGTCAGTACAGGCGAGCAGCACTCTATGAGGATAGTCTCATAAAACATGAGCTTCTGCCACTGCATGTGTATTACTCTGTTATACTCATAATAATACTCAAATACTGTTCACAGTATTATCTTATCAATGTCCACTGTTATATCAGTGACTTACTGTTACTGGCAGTGTATTCTTAACACTTTAATCTTATATTACTGGGGCAATTAGGGCATGGGTGGACATATTTCTGTTGTAATTCTAGAGATTAACTAACTGTTGATCATTGTGTGTGATGTGACTGCAGCACTGTTTCCCTTTTGGGATAATAAAGATGAACCTGAATTTGCAACATGCTCACAGTACCCAGGGCACAACTAATCACCACGAAAGAGCGCTACTCAACCAAAATGATGCTCCATTAAAAGTTATGAGAAGTGGAGTCAGATACCATGTGAACCCTGTAGCTCCCTTTTCTCCTCTGTCTCTCTCTCTTTCTCTCTTAGTGCTTCTTTAGTATGGTACACATGAAATTTCTGCATTGGTAAAAGAATTGGGCTGTTGAGGAGTTGTGTCCATTTGACCCATGGATAAACACAGCAGAGGTGCACAGGGACAGGCCTTTGTGCATTTGTACAGCATTTTCTTAATATTCCATTGTTCATAAAGGTGTTGCCCAAGTATCCAAGTAGTGTATTTCCTGTTTTATTGTTTTTGTTTATAATCAGGTGCTTTTATGTTCGTGAAGCCGATGAGGGAGCTGAAGTGCGTGACCATGTTGGACCCGTTCCATTTGAAATACGGTAAAGTTCTGAGCGCTCCTTTGTGTCTGGCCTCCGTGCTGCTCGACGTGCTGTGGATGGGGACCACACTCATCGGTCTGGGTAAGACATCATAGATTTTATATTTATAAAGGAACAATTTGTAATATTTTGATTTTAAATTCCATAAACATGACCTCTCAGTGTCCCCAGGTACACGGTAGACATGCTCAAATCAAATATAGCTTTTACCGGTAACAATCATAATGCTGATTTATATTTGATTACAAAAAACATTGAACATGATGGCCAAAATGTTTATGTTATAATTGTGTGTTTTGGTTCTTAGGGTATTATCCAATCAGAAAGCAGAATGAGCCTCACATGAATGCCTCATTTGGGTTACCAGTTTTCAATGTCGAATTTGTTGAACCTAAAAGGACTCTTTGAATCATGACCTTACGTACTCTGAGAATGAGAATAACTTGTATGTGTCCTCTATCTGCAGGTTAAGGGATTGGTAATGTAGGTTCAGTTGTGAGTGTAGTCAAAGAATAAGAGCACAGGTTACAACTCAAGTAATTTTTTTGCAGTCTTCAAGAATGATTGCATGTTCTTGTGAATGTTTACATGTTGGAATGGGTTCGGGCGAGTCAGTAATATGGTGGGATGGTGGGACAGAAGGCTTGACTGAGCTCTTTATTAATAAATAAATCATGCGACAGCTAATGCTAATTGGAACAAAAACAAAAACAGGTAGTATTTTAAGGTCGCAAATGCCAAGAATGGACAGGCTGCCAACAAACATGGCAATAGTACAGTAAAAACAGTTTCATGGATTAGGGCGTGCTGACGTTTGAGCTCTGGATGGAGACACTAAATATGTAATATATCCCATTGGTGGGTAGAGTAGCCAAAAAATGTACTCAAGTAAGTGTAACATTACTTCAAAATATTACTCAGGTGCAAAGTAGTAGTCAAAGAAATAATCAAGAAAGGCAAGGCAAGGCAAGTTTATTTGTATAGCACAATTCGTACACAAGGTAATTCAAAGTGCTTTACAGAATAAGAAAGACATTAAAATCACACAAATCAAAACATAAATAATCACAAATAATCATCATAAAATTAACATTAAAAGAGAAGAGTGCAGAATAAAAATCTTTCAGTCGTATGCACAGCTAAACAGAAGTGTTTTGAGTCTGGATTTAAACATTGTCAAAGTAGAGGCCTGTCTCACATCTTCAGGAAGACTGTTCCATGTTTTAGCTGCATAAAACTTAAACGCTGATTCTCCATGTTTAGTCCTGACTCTGGGCACCAGCAGGAGGCCGATCCCTGAAGTCCTCAAATTGCGAGATGGTTCATATGGCACTAACATGTCGGAGATGTACTTTGGACCTAGGCCATGGAGAGACTTATACACAAGCAGAGCTGCTTTGAAGTCTATTCTTTGAGTACTCACTTATAATTACTTGAATAACTTTAAAGAAGAAAGAGTAAAATGTATTTGGGAAAATCACTACTATGTAACTGTAAGGCCAAACATTAAGAAGAAACACACATGGCAAACTCACAGTATAACCAAAGCTGTTACATTGTACAATTTCTTTAAAGTTATTCAAGTAATTGTAAGTGAGTACTCCCCACCTCTCATGATTACTGGTGAATGCAAGAATGGAAAAAAACAAAGCTCTAAACACATTTTTAAAAGAGGATGAAACATAACATTCACCTTAATATGTCAAAAATAAGTCTCCCCATCATCATAGTGGAATACGTGATGTGTAGGGTCGACGATGAGTGTGGTGCTGGACCTGTCGTACTTCCTGAGTATCTGGATCTCGGCTGCAGTAGTGATCATGTACACTCTGCTGGGAGGCCTCTACTCTGTGGCCTACACAGATGTCATCCAGCTCCTCCTCATATTTGTCAGTATGGTGAGTCAATAGTTCTGGCTGGGTTCTGCATGTATGTTTATGGTGGAATGTTCAGCAATTTCCATGGTGACACAACGAGTGCATTAGCAAACAGTCAAAAAGTTTTAAGATGTCTGAAAAGAAAATGGTTTTGTTTAGGTGTTTAACTTTGAACAAAAATGGTGAGTGTAACTACCTGAAAAATGTTGGCTAATGCTAACTAGCTTCTGACTGTAATTTTACATTTGAGGAAGTTGTTTAACAGCAGAAATAAGCTCACCTCTTGTAGTTCAACACAAAAAATTACAACAGAAATCTGCGTTTTAACAACATTGATTTTAGTTGCAGCCATCTGATAAATGTGATAGACCTAAAGAACACGTTGATGTTATCTCAAACTCAGCACTTGCTTCTGAGAATAAAAAACACATTAGCGCACAAGCTCAGAAACTAAACTCAACTAATTACCAAATGCCCAGACTTTACTTGCATCCCATGGAAAAATCACATATAAAGGTAAATTCACAATGACTAAGGCTCATTACCACATGTCTTTTTTGGGATCAATATTTCACTTTTTTTTACTTGAAATAATGTCTGTATTTGGAGAATCTACTTTATAAACTTCGCCTCCATTTCCAGTGAGGCATTTAGGAGCTCCATCTAATCAGTGTATCAGTTTTTTCTGTAACGCAACTAAACAGGCAAAATGGGAACTGAGCATTTCTGAGTGCTGGAATTTGGATTAGGGGCTGAACAAACATGAATAAAACAAAATTCAACTCCAGGTATTTGACAAGAGAACAACAACATAGTCGCAATCTCAAAAAAGTTTACATGTGTTCTTCAAAAAAAACATTTCTGCTGTACGGGCATTAAATGCAACATGATCCTGACAATAGTGCATGTCGTGGTTGTGTAACAGTCTGTGGGGAGGGAAGATTGGCCCCGGGTGGAAACAGGAGTTTACATCTGATTCAGAGCACATACGGATTAGTGCGGATAAAGGTACAATGAAGTAGGTTTCTTCCAGATAAATGCATTGGATCAAGGGAGCAGCTGCTAAAATACCATTACAAAGCAGCACATGTTAAAAAAAGAAAGTATTTGAAGCTGCTGGTGCCTCTGGAGTCCAGAGAACATCAAGGCGTAGGATCCTCTAGAAGCTTGCAGTTATGCACAAACTTCCCTTAACCAATGCTCACAAGCAGAAATGGTTCCAGTGGGCACAGATTACAAATTTTCAAACAGTCTTGTTCACTGATGAGTGCCATGCAACCCTGGATGGTCCAGATGGATGGAGTGGTGGTTGGCCATCATGTCCCAACAAGGCTGTGACATCAGCAAGGATGTGGCGGAGTCATGTTTTGGGACGGAATCATGGGGAGAGAGAGCGTGAAAATGACCTCTGTAAAGTATGTGGAGTTTCTGACTGACCACGTTCTTCCATGGTACAAAAAAAAAGAACTGTGCTTTCTGTAGCAAAATCGTCTTCATGCAGGACTATGCACCATCTCATGCTGCAAGGAATACCTCTGCATCATTGGCCGCTATGGGCATAAATGAAGAGAAACTCATGGTGTGGACTCCATCCTCCCCTGACCTCAACATAACTGAGAACCTTTGGAGCATCCTCAAGTGAAAGATCTATGAGAGAGCCAGTTCACATCCCACCAGCAGCTCTGGAAGGCTACTCTGACATCCTGCAAAGAAATTCAAGCAGAAATGCTCCACAAACTCACAAGTTCAATGGATGCAAGAAATGTGAAGCTCCTATCAAATAACAGATCCTGTGTTAAAATGTAACTCAACCTGTTAAGATGTTTTGATTGAAATAGCTTTTGATATCAGTAATATGCGAATGCTTCTAATTGAAAAATAAACAAATGGCCATTTTCAGTTCTTTATAACAATAACATGGTTTGAAACTTTGTTGTGCATAATAAATTGGAACAGTGCATTTTAAGTTTTTTGGGGGTTTTTTTCTGAAAAAAACTGTTTCAGGTTTGTTCAATAACATTCAAATTGTACTCTAAAGGTTGATGACTTGAAAATGATGATGATTATATCGAGAATTTGGCCAAATCAGGGAAAAATATAATTTGCATAATAATTTGGAATGCAGTGTAGATTCGGCTCCACACTTATTTTATCTACAAAACATGGTGAAAGTCCTGAAAATGGGGCAGACAGGCCGTCTGTGCTCTGTGGTCAAATGTCCACGCCTGGTACAGCAGTTCCCCAGGCTATATTCGGGTCCGAGATATAGCTGTGCCAGATGAGTTATCTCCCCACTCTGTGAATGGAAAGGGTCAGCGTGGATAGTGCTCTTTATAGCTCCCGCAATAGGCTGACATATCTCGCTCCCGTATACAACCAAGACTAAACCGAGAAGCTCCACGCTCTGTAACGCTCAACTCCAGCTGTGCATTTGCTTGTAAACATGCCCTGTATTGTAAAATGCCCAGTAGTATCCCATACAACAATCGTTTGCAAACTGTCTGCGTACGTTGTTTAAAGTCTCAATGTTGATGTTAAATAAGGGTAGACAAAACCACAGACCAGGGAGGATCCACAATCTAACACGATCTCATGCCCAGACCTCTTCACCTGTCTTCAGCTTTGGCTCTGGCAGCGCAGTACCCAATTCACCTGTCTGCTTTTGATTTGCATTGGTTTTCTTATTTTGTATTTACCTGAATTATTTGTATTTTAAGTCTAATGATTTGAGAAAACAATTAGAGCATGATTATTATTTGCAGCAGGGAACACGTATCTGTAAAAAGAAAACTGAATTAACTTCAACAGCTGAATGTTGCAGCAACCAAAGCGTGGACCCTGTATTCACATGCTGACCCTGATCTGTCTAAGTCTGTTAAAACTATAGCCCCAGTGT
Organism: Periophthalmus magnuspinnatus; assembly: GCF_009829125.3. Taxonomy (NCBI): domain Eukaryota; kingdom Metazoa; phylum Chordata; class Actinopteri; order Gobiiformes; family Gobiidae; genus Periophthalmus; species Periophthalmus magnuspinnatus. Next base: position 10,445,314 of record NC_047130.1, read on the forward strand.
TGCTGCCTGTGCACATCTTAAACATTCATTTAATCAAAACTGCATGGTCCAGCTGGTGACAAGGAGGTGATATACATATGATATACAATGTTTGGTATGTGCATAATAGGAGTACTGCCCTATTTGGTATTTTGCTTTATTCCAATCCAATCCACTTTATTTATATAGCACATTTCACAAATGCACAAATACATTATCAATAAAAACAACTAGTTAAGTAAATCAAGTAAAGTAAATTTAGACTAAAAATAGCAAAATTTAAATAATAAATATGTATATAAAAGCAATAAAACAATTACCAATAAAACAATAAAATCAAATAAAACAAGCAAATAAAATCAATAGTAACAAATCAATAAAAGACAACAGAGGACCATACAACTCATGCAGAGTTAAAAGCCAGAGAGTAAAAGTGGGTCTTAAGACGAGACTTAAAACACTCCACAGTGGGAGCTGTTTTGACGTGAGGAGGTAGAGCATTCCAGAGCTTTGGACCAGCCACAGACAAGGCTCTGTCTCCTCTGGTTTTAAGTCTCGTCTTAGGCACCACGAGCTGGAGCTGGCCCTCGGACCTCAGTGCGCGCGCCGGCGTATAAATTTGGATGAGGTCTGAGATGTAATCTGGGGCCAGTCCATTCAAAGCTTTAAAAACAAACAATAAAATCTTCAATCAATTCTAAAATGAACAGGGAGTCAGTGCAAAGACGCAAGAATGAGTGATGTGTTCATGTTTTTTATTTCCTGTTAAAGTCAGGCAGCAGCGTTTTGGACTAAGTGCAAGTGATTCCTACACAAAGTGCATTGCAGTAGTCCAAACGAGAGGAAATAAAAGCATGCATCACGCGCTCAAAATCTAAAAAAGATAAAATAGATTTAATTTTAGCTAAAAGACGAAGACGATAAAAACTGGATTTCACAACTGCATTGACCTGTTTATCAAGTTTAAAATCAGTCCATAATGACGCCAAGGTTGGCGGCTGTGGCCTTAGTGTACTGACTCGGGTCCAAGGTCTAAAGAGGAGCTCGCACCGACACTGGGCCCAAACTCTATCACCTCAGTTTTATTTTTATTGAGATTTAAGACATTTTGAGCCAACCAAACCTTGACGTCATTAAGGCACTCTAGTAGAGGTGTCAGGGGGCTGCTGCTGTTCCTTTTTATTGGCATGTAAACTTGGGTGTCATCTGCGTACAGGTGGTAAGACATGCCATGTTTTTTAAGCAGCTGCCCCAGAGGTAAAAGGTACAGTGTGACTAGAACCGGCCCAAGAATTGAACCCTGGGGAACTCCACAGTGCAGCAGGGCAAAAGAAGAGGTGGAGTCCCCCAGCCTGACACAGAAGGAACACCCAGACAAATAGGATTTAAACCAGTCTAGGGCCATCCCCCTGACACCCACACAATTTTCCAATCTATCTAAAAGAGTTGCATGGTCAACTGTGTCAAAACCAGCAGTTAAGTCTAAAAGCACTAAAATGGCTGAATCACCAGAATCATTCATTAAAAGGATGCCATTAAAAATCTTTAAAAGTGCAGACTCTGTGCTATGAAAAGATTTATTCATCATTTCATATTTGGATCTTCACTGATAAATTTCTATAATCTACGGTTATCTTGGACTCTATTTGTCATGGTTAAGTTACAATCTAGGGAATAAATAATTTAACTCCTCTTTTGTGATGTTTTGGACTTGGTGTTACTTTGAACATTGTGGGTCTTGGTGTAGGTTTTGGTGTCTGTTAACATGCTTTGCCCCAACCAAATAAATAAATGAGAAGGTTTGAGAGTCACCACTAAATAGATGTATTTATGCAGCAATGATGTTTTGTGTTAATCAAACTGTTGATTTTAATGACCTTATATTTGACCCCTGTCCTCCGCAGTGGATTTGTGTTCCGTTCGTTCTGACCAACCCTCACACTGTCAGCATCAGTCAGACTCTACTCAACAACTCACTCCATGCTCCCTGGATTGGAGAGGTTGGCCTGGAGCAAATATGGGTCAAAATCGATGACTTCCTTATGATGGTGAGTAGGAGACAAATCCAAACTGTATTTAAAGCAAACAAACAAACAAAAAACTATGTTGAAAAATCTAGAAGAAAAAGATTAACATTACTGTAAGAAATTCAATAACTATGCATTGTGTTTTGGCAGTAGTCTCTGGGATGTGGGAGTAGAGGTTACACAATGACCAATAATCCTTAGTTTATCGCCATACTGTGGAAAATTCCAGGAACAATAATATCTATGGAGACAAGCTGGTACCAGAAAAGCTGCACAGTTTAACTTCCAAATGTCTTAAAGTTGTACACTTAACTTTTTCTTGAGGGTACACCATTTGTTTCTCCCAACGAATAGAATTTAACTCAATCAATCTCCATGGAAACAAGCACAACTAAGTCAAGTTACTGGTCACAACTGTCAAAGATATAAAAAATAAATTAAAAAAAAATGTAATTGAATAAATGCTAGATAGATCATTTTAAAGCCACACTATAGAACATTCTAGGCAACCCAATAGCATCTCCATGGAGACAAGCAGGTGGTGGAACCCTCACTACAAAAGTTACAGTGCATTTTAAACTCAGCAAGAGATTTTTTGTTAAAGTATTTTTAAACCATCTAACGACTAAAACCATTTCCCCCTCCTAGTGCTTGGGCAGTCTGGGGTACCAGTGCTTCCACCAGAGGACATTAGCGGTGTCTTCCACGCACACGGCTAAAATCACGTGCGTTGTTGCAGCCTGTATTATTTTGCTGTTTGGGATCCCTCCTGTGCTCATCGGGGCTGCGGCGGCCTCTACAGGTACATCTGGGAAATCACATTGCATTGGGACCTGTTTTTATTATTAAAACATTTACATCGATATTGTGTTTTACAATGAACAAAATGTAAAATCATCCTCAAATTATGTTATAGTTTAATATTAAATTCGACTATGTTTTTGTATAGCCCAAAATCACTACAGCAGTCGCCTCGTGGGGTTTTACCAACCAAAAAGAAAGTTCGATTGTGGCCATGCTCTTGTTAAGGCCTCATCTCTAAAATAAATACAGGTTTTATAGGTAAGAGTTCTCAGGTTGAAAATAATATATCAAGCTTTATTGGGCACAGGGCTTGTGTGTTTACAGCTTAAATATCCCTCTGAAAAGCTCAGCCCTGAGCTCCTTATCAGGTGCTGCAGTGGGGCTCTAGTGGCAAAACTGTTGCTTTTTTCACATTAATTGTAACAACATTTTTGAACACTTAGTACATTTTGGCCACATGACTTTCTCTCTGTTTATAAAATTCACTACTAAGATCAAATTGAGGAATTGTAAGTGTTTCTTGACCCCACTCCTAGAGCTTTAAGTACAGATTAATTTAATAGCCAAACATGAAAAAAGATGACCTATCAGGACATACATACACATCAGTAATCCACAATCTACAGCCTGAACCATCCAGTGAATGGTGGCTTGCGTCCTCAGACTGGAACCAGACGTCTTATGGGCTGCCCTCTCCATTCGCCCGAGGGGAGGTGGCTCAGATCCTGCCTCTGACCCTGCAATACCTCACCCCAGCGTACGTGTCCGTGTTGGGTATCGGCTGTGTGGCCGCTGCGGTTATGTCCTCCGCAGACTCTGTCCTGCTGTCTGCCGCCTCCGTCTTCACCGCAAACATCTACAAGAACATACTACGACCACAGGTTAGGAATGTTTAGAAGGTTTATAGTTAAACCCTAAACCTATTTAAATCCAGTAAGGTCTTATATTATTAATAAACTGAACTGTATGTAAGATTTTGCTTATAAATTAGACAAACATGACCTATCTATGTCCCCAGATACGAGGTAAACATATTCAAATTAAACATAGCTTTTACTGATAACAATCTAACGCTGATGTATTCTTAATTACAAAAAAAAACAAAAAACATTGAACATAATGCCAAGTTGTCTGTTATAATTTGTCGTTTTGGTTCTCAAGAAAATTATCCAAACAGAAAGCAGAATGAGCCTCACATGGGTCTCTCATTTGTGTTGCTCGTTTCAAAGCTGAAATCCAGTTGCTTTAAACCTAAAATGCCTCTCTCTGATCTGAATGGTCACTACCTAAACCCCAGCACCTGCAGACAATCATGAATCAGTGCTAGTGCAGCCTTCTTTTTCTTCTTTTTCCTTGTCTTTTTCTTTCTCTTCCTCTTCTTCATAAAACATTCCAGTATGTAGTATGTTTTTAAAGACTGAAATAACTTAAGACTAAAAAGTATTAACTTAAGATTAATGACTAGTAAACAGTTGGTTGTATGAAAACAGCATGAGCCTGATACTAAAGTTTCAGATTTCCACAGACATTTTGTAAAATCCAAAACTCATTTCCTTTGTGTCCACAGGCCTCAGACAGGGAGATCCAGTGGGTGATCCGTGTTTCCGTGGTGATCTCTGGTTTGATTGGCACCGCTCTCACTACCTTAAAAAACAGTATTATCCTGTTTTGGTTTCTCGGCGCTGAAGTTGCCTACATCATCATCTTTCCTCAGCTTGTCTGCATTCTCTTTTTCAAGTTCTGCAATGGTTATGGTGCTATTATGGGATGGATCTTTGGCTTTCCTTTGCGGTTATTATTGGGAGAGGCCTCATTGGATTTGAAGCCTACCCTATATTTCCCAGGATGCATTGCAGAGGATGGCGTGTATGTCCAGTGTGCTCCAGTCAAAACCATCTGCATGTTGAGCACTATGGCATCCATCTTGTTTTTTTCCTTCCTGGCTTCGCTGCTGTTCAGCAAAGGCCTGCTTCCAGAAAAAATTGATGTTTTCAATGTCAAAAATCAACAGTTAGCGCCTCCCAGTGGACATGTAGGTAAGCTAGCAGATAGAGGAGATGAAACTGGTTTGCAATTGGAAACTACAGAGCCGATGTTGAAAAAAACTAAAGAAGAATCCTAATAGCCCAAGAACAATACTATGTTTTACTTTATTTTTCCATTGCTGACCTCATATGGCACTATGCAAACCAAAAAGGGAATGAGGGTATTTGAATGTAAATATGGTTTTAAAACAAATAATGTACAATTACTCTTGTCTGGGATCTAGATTACACACTTCTTCAGTACTTGACAAAGATGTTTGTGTGTTGGAATCTCCCTGAGTTCAGATGGGTGTGATTAGCCAATCAGAGACATGCATGACCTGTTTATATCGAGTCCTAAACCTTGTTAATCTAAGGTGAGGAAAATGTGATTTTATTCAAAAGACAGATAACCAATGAGCTTTTCACCTGGGTCACTGACAAAAAAAAAAACCCAAAAAAACAAGAGAGATTTTCTGGATTTGCCCGGCAACAGTTACATTTTCTATAATGAATTAATATTTCTATATTAAATCAGTTTAAAACATACAGTGTTCAACAAAACAAGACGATGCTGTCATCTGGTGTCACAGTTTACTGTTCCAGTAATGTCAAACTGGTTGCTGTACTGTTGAGTTTATAAAGAATCCTGCGTTCATGTTAATGGAAAATAACATCATTGGAATGGATAAAAATTGAAAATGAAATATGTTTCACTGCTTCAGCATATGAAGTTATGTTTATTTTAAAAGAGGACAGTGCATATTCTTAGTGAGGACACCTCCAGTTCTCTCACTGTTGACATTTCTTTGTGTTTGGTTCTAAGTATGAATGGAGTCATCCACCTGTTATAGAATTTATCCTTCTTTAACATGAGTTTCCCTGGTCAACTCAACTCACAGAAGAGGTCTGCCATTGTATCTGATTATCAGTGCCGATGTAAACCTCATGTGTGGAAAACTTGAATAGCCAGTACTAATGTGCAGTGCTCAGTTTTCAAGTAGCTGAGTCCAGGATTGATGTGATGCAAACTTCTCCTGCCTCAAACAGAGAGACTCCTGCCTCTCTGCACAACTGTAGGACTCAATTGTGAATTGTCTGGTAATCAGGAAGTGCACATTAGCATTCTAAGTATTGTTAGCTTTTCAAGAGGATCCTGAAGAGCTTATAAACTCATCACTGTGAATTAGGATGTTACAGACCAGTGACAAGGCTCCAGTCAGACCTAGACCCAGTTGAGCAGTGGAATTCAAATGGTGCAACACAGATGTGAGGCAACTTGTATCACCAAACTTTTATACTTTATCTTTTCCAACTCATCTCTTTGTCTCCTCTTGTCTCCTCAACTCCTCTCGTTTCCTTTCTCTTCATCTCCTTATCTACTTGTCTCCTCATCTCTGCATCTCCTCTCTCATCTTATTTCCGCTCTCCTCTCATCTCCTCTCTCCTTGTCTCCTCATCTCCTAGTCTCCTATCGTTTCCTCATCTCCTCTCTCCTCTTGTCTCATCTCCTTGTGTCTTCATCTTCTCATGCCTTCTCTCCTTTCTCTTCACCTCCTTGTCTCCTCTCTCATCTCCCCATCTACTCACCTTCTCGTCTTCTCATCTCCTCTCGTCTCCTCTCCTCATCTCCTCGCCTCCTCTCTCCTTTCATCATCTCGTCTCCTCTCATCTCCTTTCTCCTCATCTCCCCATCTCCTCTCTCTTTGTCTCCTTGCCTCCTCTCTCCTTACCTCTTCTTTCCTTGTCTCCTCTCTCCTTCTCTTCTCTGTGACTTTCTTACCCATTTTCTATGGAGTAATTGAGGAATCAAGGATGGGAGGAGGCAAGGAAAGACAACTGAGATTCGACCAAAGCAGCTCTTTCAGAAACCGTCAGAACCGCAGAGAAGCAGTTGAGAGCCACAGACGTCTCCTTCCAGCTCAATTCCAGTGGCAAAAGTGCAATGCTGCCCCCTGCTGGATGAACCACAGCTGTGCGTGTTTGTGTGAGAGGAGACATCAGTGTCTTTGGGGAGAAGGAAGGAAATAGACACATTTTATGAGTAATTTGTGCTATAGTCCGACCATCAGCACTTTTTAGACACAAGCACCAGTCTTACATTTACCAAAGATAATTACACTACAGTACAGAAAACCACGACTTTACCTTTAATGTTATTGTGTGTTTTTCTGCTGTGAAACTGTAAAGACAACGTGGAGTTTACCTCTTCAATTACAACATTTTTTTTTTTAGCTTGTATTATATTAAAGGTGCTGTATGTGATTTTTACGGCCTTAAAAATGACAAAAACAGAACTAGTTAATGTTGAATGGTTTGCAGTGGATCAAAGTTATCACTCAGTTACCTTATACATTTAGAGCATCCTAATTATTCACCACAATGAGTTTATAAGCACCTTTGACAACTTTCAGAGACAAAAACAGAGTTTTGCCATAACAAGTTAACAACACTCTTCCTGATTATCAGACTTAATGTTTTATATATATATATATATATATATATATATATATATATATATATATATATATATATATATATATATATATATATATATATATATATATATATATATACACATAACAAAAAACATACATTTTTCCTTGCAAGTTGATCTATATTATATTGCTTTCTTGTTTTTGTTTTTTTTAGTTTTGTTAAATTGTACTATTATAGTTGCGGCGGGGGAAATTTTTTCTTCTTCATAGGGGGGGCATGATAGAAAATAATTGAGAAGCACTGCTCTGCTCTCAGTTCTCCTTCCTACAAGATTCCACCAATATGGTTGCTTGGTAATGGTTATGCTCCTGTCCAACCAGGAAGTAAGATTAAAACTAGAATAAGCAAGATTTTTTTGTAAATTCTAAGAAATTCTAACCATATTTTAGTGAAATGAGTAGCCTAACCTGTCATATGCGTGTTAAACATCTTATTACATCATTTACTTTGTCAGTTTTGTTTCATTGCATAAGCTCAGATTTGGTTCACTGCCACCAGGCCAAGTTACAGGTCAGACATGTGGAGAGGCAAGCCCACTTACAGTAAAGATGCGTGTGTTTTCAAGATGATGGATCAATACAACACCCCTCACTGAATACATGCTAGATACATACATTTAAAGACATACCATGGAACATTCCAGACTAAACAAGTTCTACCTACCTGGATGTAGAAGGCTTGTTGATTGGCCACTACATCTAAAGGGACTGGAGTTTGGTAAAGTTTTGTAAAGGAAATTTAAATATTGTGTGATTATTTTACCTCTGAGAAATCACGTGGTCTTGGTTTGGTAGTCAAGACAGTGTTTATAAAACATTTCATCTAAACTCTTTTGTTCCTTTTTGGTGGTCAATCTCATTAAGATGTGTTTATAATATAAGTGAAGATAGATGCAATCAGACCATACAGTTGGGTTTCAGATCCCTTTCCTTTGAAATGTATCACACCTTGTATTGTTTTCTCTCCACATGTCACATCCTGAGGTGATCAAGCTCATGAAGCCTCCAGGAGCTTGTCTGGCCACACCTCAGGAGGAGTGTCACATCCTTACTTTGAAATGGATGTCCTCTGGTTCATCTCAAACTATATAAATGTGGTGATTTCCATCATTCAGGGTCTGATATTAGGGGGAGATGCTGTTGGACCTATTTCTTGCAAGAAATAAACTCAATAAACTCTTGTCTCTGCTTCAACATTCATCAGAACCTGCAAAAGGAGTCTTATTTGGACAACAGTTTCATAAAATAATTGCATAATCCTCTTTAAAAGTGCACCATGTAACCTTTCTGGTGAAGCACTTCCTTAACTCTATGGAAACTTTTTTGCTTTGCTCAGAATTTTCCTCTGCACTGCTTTAAATCCACCCATCTTCATGAAGACAAGCAGATGAAGTTACAGACACACAGCAAGAACGACACAGCAAGAACGAACGATTTTCAAGGTAATTTTGCCCAATATGAACACAATTGTAAAAATGCATGATTTGATATATTTATTGCATTACTGTGGGACATTCCAGACACAGCAGTAACATCTCCGTGGGGACAAGTAGGTGGCGGACCCTTCAGCAGAAAAGGCCCATATTGCCTTTATTTATTTATTTTATTGTGCATCTTTAAGTTAGTTGGATTCAGACTTTGGTGTTTAGTTGCATTGGTAAATTGAACCTCGATATTTAGTGCTATTAATTCTGTGCATTCCCCAAAGTGTTTCTGTCACAGTCTCTTGGCTCCAATATCAGTCACTCCCAATGACCATAAATCGTCCAATCACAACACATTATTCATCTTCCACTGACATGAATCGTCCAATCAGAGAGCCCGTGAAGCCCTCTTCAGAGAGCACTCCGTTTCACTGTTAAAGCAATTAGCGGGAGCTCACAACAAGAAAAGACTGATGATGCAGGCACGCCCTCTTATGCTTGTGAGGACATCTTCATTTGAGAAGAATTCTGGGTAAAAATAAGGGCTAAGTGATCCTATATGATGTATTATTGGGCCTTTTGAGTAGCCTACACCTTAGTATAGTTTACTATTAAGTGGCTATACCCATTTTTTTACAAGTAGTTGAACAAAATTGAACTTGCCCCAGTACTTTGTTGTATTAATAGTGTATAAGCTGACATATTTGTATATACAGCTGACATATTTTGATTTCAAAATATGTCTACTGTATGTATAGCTGTATAGCTGTATACTTTCTGCATCTAATTTTAAAGCATTTTATTGTCCAAGTAACAGGAAATGTGTCTGTTAGCATGCTAGCCGTTGTTAACATTACCATGACCACACACTGGCCTCTGAAAGTTGTGTAAAGTGCTTATATACTCAACGCAATGAATACATGGATGTTAGGAATGTGTAAGGAAAAGTGGAGTAACGAATTTAGAATTTATTTATTTTTTTAAGACAGGAAAAAAAAATCCGGCACAGCGCCTGTCACTCACTAAGGACTCCACCTTCTAAGCAATCAGCGTGCATCCTGCAAATGAAACTACTGCACATCACCTCAGGTTTGTGAAGTTGTTGCGTACAGTTTTGTATCATGTTTGTGTTGGAGAATTGTCTTGTGTGAGCATGGGTGATGTAGTGTTGTGGGTGGAGCCTTGTACAGGATCGCACTGATAACCATAAGGAGGGTTCGAATAGAGCCCGGGAGAGATCACAAGATTACTCCAACATGTATGGATGATATCTCAAACCTCTTCAGGCAGGTTTTTGATGAAAGAAGAACGTTATAACATGGTGAAAAGTCAAACAAAAAAACAGTAAAAACTTTGTGAGCTTTTTTCATCCCAGTGAAACATTCATGAATTATTAATTATGAATTTCAATGTATTTGTTTTGCTTCATACTCGAAATTCTAAAGCAACACCATGTAACTTCCTGGGAGTTGCACTTCACCTGCAGGATTCCATGAAAATCAAAAGTTAAAACCATACTTTGGAAAATTCTCTATGGAGATGAGTTAGCTAAGTCCAAGCAGATGGAGGTCTGGTTTGTGGAGATGCAAGCCCGCTCATGTTAAGGATGCATATTTTTCAGTGCAATAAAAACATGCAGAATTAAAAGAAAAAAGCTTTTATTTTAGTCATTATTTTGCCAAAAGGTTACATGGTGGGGTTGTAAGTTCTATCTTCAATTTGCATTTGCAATAAGAAATCCTGACTTCCCTAAACTCTTCTCTAAACTTACTTAAACACTGAAAACCAACCTTCAAAGAGCGTCCCATTTACTCTCTATTCCAACATGAGAAACACTTAATTATTTGGCAACTGCAACAATTAGCCCGGTGCTAACAACAGCAAAACGGTGGAAGCTACACACACTTGATTGTAATCTGCAGCAGCAATTAGCATCGACGCTAACGACCGGATGGAGTGACAGACGGGGGGCCTCTCATTAAAACGGCCCAGATCAGTGGTGCCATGTCTGGACTCATGGCTAACCATGCTAATGCTACGTCACTGCAGTAATTTAGATAGACAGCTATTCCACAATATCAATCATATATATATTTTATATATTTATTTATTTACTTATTTTTATCAGATTTAAATTTTAACTTGTTGGTCACTCTCAATACCTGATTTTAGGTTACTGTCTTAAAACACGAAAAACAAAACTAGTTCAATTTAAAACAATTTGTCACAAAGTTATTCCTCACTTACTTATAAGAGCTTTTCACAACTTTCAGAGGCCAGAGTGGAGTTTTGCCATGACGGTAAAGCTAACGACAACTGGCTCGCTAACACACATAACATGTTTTCTAATTAGATGCAGACAGTACACAGCAGACTTATTTTATCCCAAAGAACTGCTTATTATCTGGGGAATTTTTTACAACTAAATGGGAGAAGTTAAGGCCTTTAAGTCAGCATACTTGCAGGTTGAAATGCTAGCAGCTATTTTTGAAACAGTTGTTGCATTCTCTGCTCACTGACAGTGGCTCAGTGGTTAGAGTGTTGGTCCCCCAGATTGGCAGCCTCGCTTCCGTCAGTCTGCCCCCAGGGCAGCTGTGGCTACAATAGTAGCTTACCATCACCAAGTGTGGAAATGAATGAATAATGACCATAGTGTAGCGCTTTGAGAGGCTTTGACAAGCCTGTAAAGCGCATTACAAGTGTAAGCCATTATTATTACTTTATTGTAAAAATCAGGACTTGGTGCTTTATAGTTATTTTCCATGGTTTACGGACACAATGGAAAAAAAAAAAAAAGCTCCAGGATCATGTAGAGCACAGTTCATGTAGAGAACAGTTTAACGTCAGAATGACGAGGCTCACTGAAGCAGCTACAGAGAGAGGGGTGACAGTTTTCTGGTGTAAAGTGAATTGGAGCCACAGTCGATGGCACCGGAAGTGCGCCCATGATCACTTCCTATTTGGAAGCGCGTTAGCTGTATCCATTAATACACACAGTCTATAGGTCTAACCCAGGATTAATTCAAATCTAAAGCACCTGTGAGTTCTGGGCACTGCTGAACATGCCACAAGGACTGCAATTTTCAAACAAACAAATGTTTTCCTTTTTACATTCTACAGGTTTTGTCTGTAAAGTCAAACCTGACTTTACAGACAAAACCTCCACTTGAACAATGAATAGTGCTTTTTCTTTTTTCACTCTATATCATGTCCACCAAATGTGCTTGTCTGGAAGCAGTGTGGGAATTAATGAGGAACCAGATAAACTAATGATTTTCACTGGTGACAAATGGACCTATTGTTGCATTACAATACAACGGCAGACTCCCTGTGTCTGTACATTTACAAATGAAAAAGCTTTTGTAACAATACTGATTTGAAATAGGTGGCAGGGTAAGGTCAGATAAACCCTGTGTTTTTTTTCTTCTTCTTTTGAACCTATTCTACTTTTTGTATTTTATGTTTTGTAATTTAAAATGTGATTTGAACATGGAAAACGTGTAAAATCAAGTCAATTTATATGCTGAATTGATTGGAGAGAGCTTCCTGGATTAGAAGGGCCCCACCTCGTGACCATAGACTGTATAAAGAAGTGGAATGAGTGAGTGTAATGTCACCCATAATGTTTGGCACCAGCCAAATGACTGCTAGCCTCATCGAGGCTGATTTGTCTCATGTCACCTGATTTCTCTGTTATTAATGTTCATATCTTGATTTTCTGATACAATAGTGAAATAAAAATACCAGGATCATGTAGAGCTGGTTGATACAAACATTTTAAAACCAAAATGACAAGGCTCACTGCAGAAGTTATAGAGAGAAGGTCGACATATTTTTTATGTAAAGTGAATTGGAGCCAGAGTCGATGGAGCCGGAAGCACGCCCGTCAGCACTTTCCATTTGGAACGTAGCTATGTCCATAGTTAGCTAATGTCCATTTACATATACAGTCTATACTCATGACATCATAAAGTGGAACAGAGATTTTTAAGCATTTGAAAAGGAAATGGACGGACTCTGCAAATGACTCAAACTTTAAAATGCAGACGTGATGAATGTTATGAACAGATTTTTACCAGACGACAGTTTAAAACAATTCTTTTGGCATTGACTACTATGACTAATGGCTAATCCAACCATTTTCAATCACTGGCTCTCTTTGCTTCTGTAATCCAGCGGTGCTAATGGGGCCGCTTTAGTGCTTGTGGTCATTGAGATGTGTGGACATATTGATGCAGAGCAGAGGCAGGTAATACATCTAACACAAACACTGGACTCTGTTAGAAAGGCTGAGCCCAATTACCACAGTGTGATGGAGAACACACACTTAACCTTTATGTCACTGTCTCTCTGTGCGCTAGCCGCTCAATGGGATTAGCATAGCGCTCCGACAGGTGGAGGTGGATTCAGAGTAGATGTTTCTGTCAAGGGTGGAGGAGGTAATCCAGTTTATGAAAATTTTTCTTTCTGATTAAGGGGGATGGTGAAGTCAAATCAGCCATTTTTGGAAGAATCTGGATCAGTTTCTACACCAAAACCACAAATTTAAAAAAGTCTTAAAAAACAAAACAAAACAAAAAAACAGCTGGACTTTCATAAAAAAAAAAAAAAAAAAAAAAAAAAAAAAACTAGTTACAAATCCCTAAATCTAATTTTTTGTGATATTCATGGGTCAAAAGTGAAGGTACTGTGGTACTGCCATCTTGAGGACCAAAGCCACTATGTCGTCTGCTTACTGTGCTGTGGGTTGTACCAGCAACAAGTCTCAAAATAATTATTTTTCTATAACATCCCCAAAGACCCTGTTCGTTCATTCCATAAATGGATTAATGCCATCAGGAGGGATCAGTGGACCTCAGTGCAGTCACACATTGTTTCAGGTAGGGCTAACATTAATTTGTTTACAAATTACTAATAGTATGTAGCGTTCCGTGTGAGGCAGCTTTCAAAGTTAAAGCTTTAGAAGCATCCTAATAACATCATAATTATTTTATTAAAGGTAGTTTGGATATGAGAAAGCCCCAAGCACAGTATTCTTTTCTGGTTACATGGCATTGTGCAGCTTTTGCTCTGACATTTAGGAAGGAATTGTAACGTTTAGCCTTAATGTGATCAGATGTCCACAAACATGTCAAATTTATAAATTACCAATTTGTCAGGAACTGTCTGATACACAGAGAGTGGTTATGGATGAGGTAAACATAAATGTCTGCAAAAGTTAGTTTTGGCAACCTTTTTCTGCTTTTTAGCAGTGTGAATGACTCACCAGGCAGTAGGTAAATGTCAAAGACCCAAACTTCTGCCTTCTTAAAGTATCGCCCCTTTTCCTCTTTGGTGAGACATGCTATAATCTGACTTAGCATCATGAACTTCCAACAGCAGAGATACAAATTGATGTAATGAGACTATGTGCTGGTCATAGTTGGTTCAGAAAGTCACATAATGTTTGAACTTTTATTTATTTAAAGTTGTTCTGCAGTTACCTGAGGGATAAATAAAAAACAGAGGCTGCGCCAGGTTGGAGAAGCCAAGGGGGTGCTAAGGTTTTCAATGTCGGTGCTCACTTAACAAGTTAATTTAGAGCCTTTTAATAATGGAGCACCAACCACCACCAATTACACACCACATTCATGCTAGTGGGAGAAAAGTAGGAGAAGTGTCTTGCCTAAGGACACAACAGCAGAACTTGATATAAGTGTAATCACACCTCCGATCTTTGGGTTGATGGACTGAGTCACTGTCGCCCAACAGCTGTATCAACGCAGCCAGGGCTCTTGTGTTTAATCATGTGTAGAATCAGGGCAGAGTATTTGTGAAAGCAGATCTAATAATGCCAAAGTGCTGATTACAGGCGCCGTGTGTATGACAGACGAGCTGTAAACACTTTACTAATCAGAGCAAATGCACAACCAGGAGAATGGCACCGGCCTCTTCATCTGTGTGGAGAAATTAAACCCGCTATCACTGACGATCTTTATTATGCTGTATATTTGGTCTTTGGTGAGATTATTTCCATCCAATCAGACACAGAACCTCTTCAATCAGATGTGAAAGGAGAAACCTCTTTTTGAAACTTCATGGTTGGTTCAGTTTTCTGGAGCCATAACAATCATATCATGGGATTTTTACCGACTAAGAAGTGCAGTGTGTACAGTTCAAAGGACAGAAGTTAGAGACTGTTGGATTGTGTGAAATGAGCTGTATGTTTTTTCCTGTATCTATGGAGGCCTTGTAATGAGTTGGCTAAGGAGCTAGCATTGAACTTTTGAGATTCTACAGACTTTTAACACCAAGGCAGACATGGCAGACATCTATATAAAACTGGCATCATGTGGATAGGCCCAGTAATTAGAGAGATATTAACGATTAATCAGGTCAACAAATGTGCAATCTGACAGTTAACAGCAAATTCTACCATTGAAATCCATGCTGTCAACCTGTTAGCGGGTTTGCTTCTCCACAAATCTGATCTGCAAGTTCTCCCTATGGCATCACCTGCTAGTCTCCATGGAGATCCATTAGCTATACTGTGGAACATCTGAAGCAATCAACTGGCAGATACTCCACTGGAAGAAGGTTCATAATGCAGCTTTAAAATACACAGGTCGACAAGTTTTCATGTTTTCTTATTATGACTTGGTTTGGTGGGATAGTATCTGTGGTAAATATTTATCATAGTTTATCATCAGTTAAGTGGCAGTTTGTGGAGAAAAATGACATGTTATTTATGGTAAGTTAAATACAGAAAGTAGCACTGAGTTTTAAAATAGAATACCTTGACCTATGCCATCAACACAAAAAATTCCATCCAAACTGCAGAGGTAATTTATGCACGAGGAAGGCATTTTTCTGGGTGACAGTAGCTCAGTTGGTAGAATGGTTGTGTCCACTATTATTAAAGCGGTAGTATTGGAACTGAAAAAGCTGTTATCAGTGCATCCCGGTTGTACATCCTGATTTTTTTTTGCATTCCTCTCCTTGCTCACTTCAAAACACAATAATAATACTGCTGTCCATGTCCAACCAGGAAATCAAATTATAAACTTCACCAACATTAAAAACTCGCCAAGATTTTTATTTATAATTTTTTTTATATTTTTTTATTTTTTATTTTAATTACATTTTAGTAAAATTAGTAGCCATTCGCTCTACATTCCGCTATCCTCAAATTTGGAAGATTTGAGGGAGAGTGATGGTACACAGCTTTATCTCATCCTGCACAAATTGCTTGGTGGACTCCAGGCTGTTCATCAGGGCTTTTTTAAATTAAAGGCACGGCGTGAGGTATTTAAAAATCAATAGAGAGGAAACATCAGTGTCTTTGGGGAGAAGGAAGGAAATGGACACGTTTTATGAGTAATTTGTGCTAAAGTCCGACCATCAGCACTTTTCAGACACAAGCACCAGTCTTACATTTACCAAAGATAATTACACTACAGTACAGAAAACCACGACTTTACCTTTAATGTTATCGTATGTTTTTCTGCTGTGAAACTGCAAAGACAACGTGGAGTTTATCTCTTCAATTACAACGTTTTTTTTTTGTTTTGTTTTTTGCTTGTATTATGTTAAAGGTGCTGTATGTGATTTTTACGGTCTTAAAAATGACAAAAACAGAAATAGTTAATGTTGAATGGTTTGCAGTGGATCAAAGTTATCACTCAGTTACCTTATACATTTAGAGCATCCTAATTATTCACCACAATGAGTTTATAAGCACCTTTGACAACTTTCAGAGACAAAAACTGAGTTTTGCCATAACAAGTTAACAACACTCTTCCTGATTATCAGACTTGTTCTGATCATGGCAGTGCTCTATTGTCTAACATTACTTGCATTAATAACAATGTTTTTAGCTTCACACAAAATGTTTTAGTTTCCAGTGCACAAGCAGTTACACGGTAACAACGGCTCTGAAGTGTTATAGAATAAATATTATGTTTAAGAAACTTAACAAACTACGCGATCAACTCGGTTCTCTGTGAACCAAAAAGATCCTCAGCGTTTGCTCAGGCAGCCTTTTCTTTTCAAACCATCAGACAGTGAAATCAGCTTCCAGACTGTCGAAACTGTCTGTAGATTTAAATAATTTTACTAGAAATTTGAAATAGTACATTTTAGATAATCAAATGTGTCCACATTAGTCTAGTTTATTTGTACTGTTCAGTTTAACTGTGAAAAACTGCACGTAATGATTTATATATATATATATATATATATATATATATATATATATATATATATATATATATATATATATATATATATATATATATATATATATATATATATATATATATATATATATGAACATGCTTTATATATATATATAGGAACATGCTTTTCTTTTGCCGTACTAGAATAAAGTGTAATTGCATGTCCACTACTGTAGGTGGCAGTTGCGCTCTCATTGTCAGAGTGTGCACAGGCCCTACACCATAGAACTAATACTATGCCGTGTACGCGCGCAAACCCTACACTGTAGGTAGAGCGTACGCAGCGCGCACACAGCAAAGAGCAGGAGAGAGCGAACAGATCGTGACACAGTGAACAAGAGACACTTTTGCTAAAGAGGCACTACAGAAAAAAATTTAAACAGGGATGAAAAGAAAGGCGGAGATAGACAGAGGTAATGAGACGCACGAAAGTCACACGAAAAGTAAAGTCCAGCTAAACGTTGAGCAGGAGCTGAGAGTTGCAGTATCAGGCTTCAAACCCCGGTTCGTAAAGCTCTGCCCTGCAAAACGTGCTCATTGCGCCATTAATCCTGACTTCATTTTGATGGAAAAAACAAAAACAAAAAACAGGACAAATTGATTTATTTATTTTTAGTTTTTTATTTATGTCTTGTTAATGTTGCTGATAAATTAATTTATTATTATTTATTGATTTTATTTAATTTTTATGTTTTAATGTCATATTTATTTAATTTTAATGTATTATTTTGATATTAATTTAATTTTAATTTATTCATTTGATGTCTATTTAATTATATATATTTTTTATTTGATAAAATTTCATTTTATTTTATTTTTTCTGTATCAAATGGTTCAATCAGTTGTTCAAAAATGTGTATAGTTCAAATAAGGATTAATATATATATATATATATATATATATATATATATATATATATATATATATATATATATATATATATATATGTATATATATATATTGCTTTCTTGTTTTTGTTTTTTTAGTTTTGTTAAATTGTACTATTATAGTTGCGGCGGGGGAAATTTTTTCTTCTTCATAGGGGGGGCATGATAGAAAATAATTGAGAAGCACTGCTCTGCTCTCAGTTCTTCTTCCTACAAATGTGTTTTTGGAGGATTTTGTCAGACCTGTTACCAACATGTAGACATGCTAGCACCAGGTCTCTACAAATCCCTTTTACTTAATAAAAAAAAAACAAAAAACCTGCTTACATGGGTTTACGGGAAGTGGTTGCAGACTTCCGTGTTGTTGTAGAGTTGTGTTGTGTTGCTGGATTGGTCACTTTATTGGTAGATTTTGGGGTAGATTTGGTAGATTTAGTTGGCAGATTTGCTTTGACCGGATTTGTATAAGGTACGCCTGCTTTGAACATTTCTTTGGGTCTTTTGGTGACATGGGTGGCAGATGAGGTTCCTGCAAGGCAGTCCGCAAAAATCCAGATGGTTTTTTGGACTGCAGCGGTAGAGAATTAAGATTTGGAGTGGCGCTGGTTTTATTTAGGAAGCCTCCTTTTCTAGGTATATTAAACTCTCCTTTACCTTTCAGAATCTCCTTAAGATCCGCAAGGTGAGCTTCAAAAGCATTCACAGTGAGCGGATCTGGCAGGCATATTCCAAACACTTCCAAGTACATGTGATCCTTTTGGACTGCCTTTTGAAAATCAGAGTAGGACAATTTTCCATCACGATCGTAGTCCATCGCTTTAAACACATTGTCTAAAATGTATTCTACATCGTAATGGAAATGAAATTCTGAAATGTCGGGGAATTGTGGTTTCATGAAACGATACATTTCTTTTATAGATATCGATTTGTCACCATTCATATCGTATATCTGGAAAGTATAACGGCTTTTATCGTTCAGGTCGCCGCGAAGGAAGATACTAATTAAAAGAACAATAAAACACCAAGATATCCTGTCTAGCTTGTATTAAATGCCAGGGAGAAGAGGTGGATTTTCAGTCTAGTCCATAGACTGTATAAAGAAGTGACTAAGTGAGTGTGACGTCACCCATAGCGTTTGACTCCAGTCAAATGAAGCTTATGGAGGCTAGTGGTTATATTTGGAGCCAATTTGGAGCCAAGTTCCATATTAGGAATTTCGGCCGCAAGTATCAAAGCAACCGAAGAGCCAATCCAGTGCAAGGCTGGTGAAGGGAATGCCTCTTCCCACCGCTGGTTTAGCAGGGAGTAGGCGGTTAGCAACACTGTTAATCAAACCTCTTTCTAATGCTAGCGGGAATGACCTCGGGAAAGAAGGCAGCTGATTTGTCTGTTATTAATGTTCATATCTTGAATTATGAACACAATAGGAAAATAAAAATACCAGAATCATGTAGAGCGGGTTAATATGAACATTTTAAGACCTAAATGACGAGCCTGACAGCAGCAGTTATGGAGAGAGGGGCGACAGTTTTCTAATGTAAAATGAACTAGAGCCAATGGAGCAGGAAGTGTGCCCATGATCACTTCCCATTTGGAACGCGGTGGCTAGCAGGTTAGCTATGTCAATTTATATATACAGTCTACGTTTGAATCATAAAAAAGTCATATCACAGGAAGCTGAACCACATGAATACTAGCAGAGTTTCAGTCCATTTTAATACAAAACTAATTGGTATCGGAATATCAATTTTGCAAAACTTACCATAGTATTACTTTGCAGTGTATCTAAACAGTATCGACCAGAATTCCTGCTTATATTTTCCAGATAAAAATAAGGTATTAAAGGCAGTTTGCAGTTAGCTCCAAACAGATATGAGTAAAGTTGAGTTGTGGCTCGGAGCGAAACATGTCCAGGTGTGTCTTATCTACCACTGCAGCCTTGTGTCTACTCAAGGGAGCATCACACATTCAAATGTCCCCCTCTGCCTGGGGACACTCACAAATAGGAGTCCAGCAAGCAGAGGAGTGGACCGGAATACCAATCTACAAGTAAAATATAGTTAAAGTGCATATGACAGGTTGAAACTACCTATCTCTCTGTCACAACATAGATTGTATAAAGAAGTGACTAAGTGAGTGTGACGTCACCCATAGCACTCGGTTCCAGAAGCTCATCGAGGCTAGAAGTTATAGAGGCCAATTTGGAGCAGACTTCCATATTTACAATTTCGTTCTCTAGTATCATAGCAATCAAAGAGCCAATCCGGAGCGAAGCTGTTGAAGGTAACACCCCTTCCCGCCCACACCACTGGTTTGGCAGGGGACGGGCACTTAGCAATACCTGTCAATCAAACCTGTTGCTAATGCTAGCGGGAGCGACCTCGGGGAAAGAAGGCGCCTGATTTGTCTCTCATTAATGTTCATATCTTTGTTTTATGGACAAAATACCAGGCTCAGGATCAAGACCAAACTGACAAGCCTGACAGCAGTAGTTACAGAGAGAGGGGTGACAGTTTTCTAAAATAAAGTGAATTGGATTTGCTGGAGCCAGAATGGCGCCCATGATCACCTCCCATTTGGAATGTGGCGACTAGCAGGTTAGCTATGTCCATTTATATATACAGTCTATGGTCTGTAATTTTACTTCAGTAACAAAAATGAGTACTTCATCCACCACTGGTAAATAGTTATGGAATTACATATAAATGCATATGCCACATCTGCTCTATGTGTCCAATCAGGAAGTAAAAGTATACATTTCACCAAAATAAAAATTAAAAATACAATTAAAAACATTTTAAAACTACAAAAGATTTTTAGTAAAGCTTAAATATTGACCTTCTTCTGCCCTGCCTTTTGCCTCTAAATGCTACTAAACCTTGTTTAGTCTTTGTGGAGGCACTTCCAGTTAAGTGGGGATCCCATTCATTTCAATGGAGAATTTGTTTTGTCGCTAAAATCTGATATAAGGTAGGTTGGTTTGTGTTCATGTGTTCATGTGACCCGTAAATCCTTATAGAACCTATTAGCTTTTTTTTTTTTAATGAAAGGAAAAAATTTGAATCGCACTATATTTTTTTGTCTTCTTTCCAAATTTTCTGCCCTTTCCGTCTTTTTTCTGTAGTCTTCTTTTGTTTCTTTGTTTGTTTGTTTTATTACTTGCCTACTCATACATACACATGCACACACATGCCATTCTTATTGTCTGGTCACCCCCCTTTAAACCTGGATGTATGCATCACATTTTCTCTCAAGTTAAAATGTCTAATATCTTTTATTATTTGTATAGTCTCTAATATCACAATTTTAAAAACCTGCAACTTCCAGAATAAGGTGAATACTGATGTTACCTGTGTTTGGGGTGAATGATAAAGACTCTCCAGCTGTTTAGATTTACAGGGTGTCCACAAAGTATCTTTACAATTTTACAAAGAAAATTGATAAGATATCATAATCAGACTTGTTCTATTGCACACAGTGGTTTACAAAGTTTTTCACTTCATTTAACTCACCTCTATATGGGCATCATTAGTCGCATGAAGCACATCAAGAAAGTACTGGATTTCTTGCCATGTTCGCTGTAGTATAACCTCATCAATGGTTGCAATCGCATCAGTTATCCTTTGCTTTAGTTCAGTAATGTCCCCCTTCTTTGTTTCATTGAGTCTCGGTATCCGATTTTGTCTTAATAAATCATGATACACATTGTGCCTTCTCTTGAGGAGGAGCCATTTCTTAGGGGTTCATTTAAAAGGATGCCTCTTTAATCAACAGCATGCCTGAAATACAAAAATGCAATGTGATTAAAAACCTTTATAACCACTGAGTACAATAGAATAAATCAAATTAATATATCTTATCCATTGCCTTTGTAATCAAATGTTTTAATTGTAAAGACATTTTATGGACAACTTGTAGATTAGAACCACAAAAACATTGCTAAGTGAGACTGAATTCAAATGAGAAGGCTTGAGCACCCCAAATATGTTGTTAATATGTAGTGTTTGTCAGTGTCTATCTGAAGTGGAGTGTATATTTTATAGCAATACAGTTCTAACATGTCCGTCTTTATATGCTGTATGAAAAGTGCTGATTAGAGAAGCATTTTGCGGTATCATAATTTGAGCAGGACATCCCTCTACATAATTGCTCCCCCATAGGTTTACTGTATGTGTGAGGCTTTAAACTCAGCAGGTGGGAGATGTTTCTGCTGACTGAGCTACTTCTCCTCTACTTAACATTTAAATCAGGGGGGAATATCTCATCTCCTAACGTCGTCATCAACAGCAGGGGATTGTGGGTAACGTAGGACTGGATATGACCTCAAGACACAGTGCTGAGATGTTTTTTCCTTCTTTTTCTTTATTGACTACTATGACCATTGACAAAATGTTCCTGAATTTAACCAGAATGATCTCTGTATTTTTTTCTATTGAAGGACATCAGTCTGGTCCCCACACCCTCTGTCGCGCCTCGAGCCAGAACCAAACATGACCGTACAATCTGATTTGTTTATTTCAGTGACGCCTGTGAAACGAAGGAGCTCATTGGTCACCCATCATTTTGAATTAAGAAATATATATATCTCACCTCTCAGTTTAGTCCTTCGCTCATTGATTCTGGGAACTATTACCGATCGATTGTCAGTCTATTGTCCATTTTATTATTATTTGAGTGATAGAGAAATTTGAAAATAAGTTGAAGAATTTTATTTCAAAATACATTCAAAATGCAAGAGGGTGTTTTCATTTTCAGGCCTACACATATTTATTCTACAGCCTATAGTTACATGCTGCTTATCTTGGTTCTCAGTTCTTTCATAACATGAGCCACATTTCAAAAAGTTTACATTTATTGAACTAAAGTAATTGTTTGACTATTTCTAACATAAATATGGTCAGACCATATTATTATTTGATATTATAGATTATTTGATTGATGTGGCTGTCGCTTTACTCGGCTTAACACTTAAATGGTCACATTTTTATATAGTGCCTTTCCACATTCAAGGCTCTTTACAAAGCACTTTACATCAAGGAACCACTCACCCATTCACACACACATTCATACACCAGTGTACACAGACACTGGGGGTGAGGGGGGTTAAATGTCTTGCCCTAAGACACAATGACAGTATTAATCTGTGGGAGCTGGAAGTGCACTGCCAACCTGTGGGTCAGTGGATCTCCATCTTTGACCGTACCGACCAAACTCAATTTTTTGCGCATCCTCCGTACTTAAAAACCCAAGAACAAATTAAATTCTGGATACTGGTTTTAGACAGAAAGCCCAAATACATATGTGTGAACCCCAATGGCAGACTACACTAGACCAGTGATTCTCTACGGCCCCTGGAAGAAAGTTCAGAACAGTTGATTTAGTATATACCCTCTCTTTAACAGTTTCTTCAGACCCTGTATGTGTTATACCTAATGAATACTATCAAACCCACTCAATCTTAAACTCTTCACTACCCCATAAAAGTCCCACTGACCTGAGAAACCTTTCCGCTTGGTTGGTTTTACTCTTGGGGGATAAAACATGAGATAATGCATAATTAAAATCAGCAGAATGCACCATAGACCTCCAACATATGCTCCATTCATATTTCACAGAGCTATACCCGTTTTGACATGAGGAAAATACTTTGAACTGGTTTCATTATCAAAGCACAAAAGATGAAAAGGCAAAAGGAGAGGGAGAAAAAAAAAGAAGTAAAGAAGTGTGAAAGCTCTGGGAGAACAAAATGCTCCAAGGCGGACGGTGAGCTGGGGCCAGGGCTGCACCATGAAAACAACATGCAGTGTAAATATTCTGTATTGAAGAATATGATTACAACATTTAAATGTAGTTTTTGAATTACTACAATCACAACTGAATCTGGGCCAGTACCTCAGAATAGAGCACACTTACACATTTGACTTATTCTCAATACAGAGTTCAGGAAGGAAAAAAAAGACCATGGCACCCATGGAAATGAATATTTGTGGCAGTAAAGCTCGCATAGACATATATCAGCCAAAACAACAAAAGCAAATGAAAATTTGTGGAACAATCCGATAACCTGCTGGGATGCTACTGATATCTATCACTCTACAGTGTCAGAAAACAGTTCAATGAGCACTAAGACTAATATTTAGCATCTTAAAATCACCATTGGTTTAACATTAGGCTCACTGAAAATTCTGTGTTGTGTTACAATCCGCATTTCTCATATGAAAGCTGTCAATCCCCATGTCATCCTCACCATGTCTCATGTGAAAGCCCAGAACCTCCGAAATTCACTCACTGAGCTGCAGAGGCTGCACTAGCACTGATTCATGATTGGCTGCAGGTGCTGGGGTTTATGTGGTGACAATTTAGATCAGAGAGAGGAAACTGGCAACCCAAATGAGACTCATTCTGCTTTCTGATTGGATAATCGTCTGAGAACCAACGATTACCAAATAATGACATTAGTCATTTAGGATTAATCAACACTATAATTATAATTGCTATAAGTAAAAGTAATACTTGATTTCAACATGTTTACATTATGTCTGGGGACACAGATACAAGGTAAACAGCAGCTATTACTGCCTCTGCTTGAGCTTCTATATAAACGTAATGGTTTCCAGGGAGTTATTGTATTATAAATATACAGTGCACTAGCATTAAGCAGTAGTTATAGTAGTCATGTGTGTCACTGCAAAGTAGTTTTACTTTGACCAATTACATCTCCCTTGTTTCTCGTATGTTCTGTTTATTTATTACTTGTGTTTTTCTATAATGATAAAAGCCTTTCTTCCGCCATCATTTGTGCTGTGTATGTTTTATCAGTCATTCAGTCTCCAATGCTCGAGTCTGCTCCTGTCTGCTCCTCTGGCTCTGCTCCTGTCTGCTCCTGTCTGCTCCTCTGGCTCTGCTCCTCTGGCTCTGCTCCTGTCTGCTCCTCTGGCTCTGCTCCTGTCTGCTCCTGTCTGCTCCTGTCTGCTCCTCTGGCTCTGCTCCTGTCTGCTCCTGTCTGCTCCTCTGGCTCTGCTCCTGTCTGCTCCTCTGGCTCTGCTCCTGTCTGCTCCTCTGGCTCTGCTCCTGTCCGCTCCTCCACACCACTCCATCACGTCTTGTATGTTTGTGTCCATCAGTGTTGTCAAGGGCATTTTGTCTAAAAGGATTCTTATGTTATTCTTCCATTTGTTCTCATCTCGTTGCCTTATTGCTGTTGTTTGCCAAGAGGACCGTATGGGGAAACAACTCTTCATAGCAAGAAGATTTCAGGTTCAGTACTTGGGTGGCCTGAGCCTTTCTGTGCAGAGTTTGCATGTTCTTCCCGTGTCTGGGTGGGTTTCCTCTAGGCACTCCGGTGGCATTGAAGATGGGTCAAATGCAGAGAACAAATTTCCCTAAGGGGACAATAAAGTGTACCTATACCCTAACCAGCACCTGCAGCCAGTGCTAGTGCAACCTCTGCAGCTCAGTGAGTGAACTCTGAAGGTTCTGAGCTTTCACATGAGGCCTGTCTATAAACTGAGAATGAGACAAACTTGTATGCGTCTCTATCTGCAGGTTTAGGCTCTGGCAGAATTTGAGATTATAGTCCCTTTTTTAAAACGTTAGGAGTGTAGGCTACATACAGTTCCAGTCTGTTTCTGTTTTTGAAAATGGCTATGCTCCCCTCTCTCTAGACACCTCCAAAACAACAGGACTAATACTCAAGACATAGTACTTACCAAGATTACTTTGAATGACAGTTCTTAGCTTTGGGATATGAGTTCTAATCTGTACTGTATGTATAAAAACTGGAGGATTACTGGACATTGGTGTTGGTGAATGTAAATGAATAACCCCACATGTGCAGCAAAAAGCAAAGGTGGGTTTAATTGTCAGAAAGAATATCTGTAATGTCTCTGCAAAGGGACTGTGTGGCTCTGCAGGATTTGGAGAGAAAGTAATTGGCATATTCACAGTGTACGACACAGACAGAATATTATGGTTTTAAAAAGAACCAAAAGTTGTTGTGACTGATTTATTCCGGCATCCTGCAAAGTACCCTGCCACGCGTTAGCCTCCTAGCATAATCGCACAAGTCGTTTTCCAAGGTTTTTTGGAAAATAGAGTGGCCTTGCAGACACCTTACCTTTATGAATAAATGGGTTACTCGCTGTATGATGGTGGTAATAATATATAGTGTAAATAGATTTAGTTACATGAGTATGCTTTGGGCGGCTGCATGAGTCCAGTCGTCACAGAGTAGCCAAAATCGTACACAGGTTAGAGTAACGTTACTTCAGAATAATGTTACTCAAGTAGAAGTGCAAAGTAGTGGCCCTAGAAATGTCAGTGTCAGTACCCGATTACTTACCATATAGTTCAGCAAAATTTGTTTTGTCCCAGTACATATATAATGTAAAAGCAAATCTTAGGATAGAAACTAGTCCTCTGTGTACTGTCTGCATCCAGTTATAAAAAGTTGTGTTTTCTGAGATTCAGGAAGTGCGCTGTTAGCATGCCAGCTGTTTTTAAGAATTCCCTACGCTTGTAATGTGCCTTACAGGCTTGTCAGAGCCTCTCAAAGTGAAGCTGCTAACCTGCACCATTAGCCTCTCCTCCGACCACCACTAATCACTCACACACATCACATTCATACAGAGCAAGGTGGATGAAGTGTCTTGCATAAGGACACAAGGACAGAACTCAGTCAAACCTTGGACATTCGGGTTAGTGGACGAACCACTGAGCCACTTTACCGCCACTGTTTTTGTTTTTTTTTACCCAGTTGTATTAAAAAAACTACATGGGCCAATACATAGCCCCATAAAACTCTACATTTTAATGAAACCCTTTTTGGCACTCACATTGTTACACATTGGTACTGTAAATTCTTTCATTCTTGTGTCTGTTTTTTTAAGGTCCTCTTGGTGCAGATTTGGCTCTGAGCTTTTTATCTGAGTCATGTGACGTCTCTGTACAGGAAGTACCCGTGCAGTGCCAAAAGCTGCAGGAAGTGGGTTAAGTGAAGCTTGTTTTTGAGAGCTGTCAGAATGTGCCATGGAGATGAGGAGTGCCAAACTTTAGCAGGTTATTCTCAGGGCACTTTGGAAGAAATTGAGATGTGCCACTGACATTTGGAGAGAGAAAAAAAAATGGGTTTGAAAGTTTCCAAGAACCCTTGAATTTGTAATGTATTTTTGAAACTCAGAACTGTGCTGCCTGTAAAGTTTCAGATTAAACTTCCTAATAATGTACAATTTCAAGAAAAAATGGGCAGTAAAAAAGGAATATTTGAGATTCAAAACAAGAAGTGCCTGAATACTGTTGCCTATCTGACAAGCAGGTGGTGGTACCTATCCCCCACCAGAAACAACACAACAGTGCCTACTTTTGAGGCCTATTAGAACTTATTATATTTGGTACAGTCAATAAAGTGCACTAAAACTACTGCAGACAAGTATAAAGGAATTGAAAAAGTTCTACAAGTACAACTGAACCTGTGTTGGCAGAGTCTTAACTTGCAGATAGAGGACAAATACAAGTTTTTGTCATTCTCTGATGCTATTTAAATCATACTTACTGTCCCTTTAATTAATATGAATTAGCAAATAAACATATTTTCTCAAGTGGAAGATTTTTTATTATTTTTTTTGTTCCATTCAAATTCTAACCAAAGTACCAGCTCGATCCCTCTGGCCACACTAGCTGCAGAAATACACAGGTGAGTACACATACATTAAGTGAACAGCACATATATCTGAAGTAATGTGTAGTGCAGTGAAGGCCGAGGCGTGAAAGATGGTCTATGCCTCTCCATCTGATCTGTGAGGAGGGTTCTGCAAGGACACGGCTCTTGTTCCTCATGAATAATCCAACAGAACAAAAGCATTGTACCACACGTCTGAGATCAGGTCCAAATACTACATCGCGCTAAAGGGAATACGAGGCCTGGACTGCATCAGTGGTCAAGATTATTACAAACAAAATGATTAAAAAACACTTTGTGTTGAGGCTATTGAAACAATTACAAGTTACAACTGCTACAATTACAATTGTCTCTACTAAAGTCCTAAAAACTTCTCCTACCAGTGTACAATTTCTACCACCAACAAACTACTGTAACTGTTACTGCCAAAGTATGACTACAACCTCTACTCCCAAATTACTACCACAATTGCCACTATCAAATTCCACTTACAACTACTATCAGCGTACTACTACAAGTACTACTACCTAAGTAAATCTAGAGGTACAACTATCAAACTGCTACTATGATTAAAAAAAACACTGGTGAATGGTGAATGGTGAATACTATTACTAATACAACTACTATACTACAATTTGACAAATTTTACTACAACGGCACGACAAGTAATAATATTACTACCAAAAGATATAACTAGTTCTATATTTGTTACTATTACTACTGCATGACAACTAATAATACCGTTACTAGTGCTACAACTACAGCAGCCACCACCAAATTATTTCAAGGTTACTACATTGAACAGATTGATTGGACTATTACTATTACTGCATGAGAACTGATAATACTACTGTAGTGCAACAACAACCAAATTAGTGCTAGTATTCCTACTAGCATTACTACCACTACTACTGCAGGTTCAATAATTTTACTATTACTACAACTGTACTACAACTATTTATTACCCCCAGGTCCCATGCTTCAGAGCGATGTATGTTTGTAGGCCCACCTCTCCATCACTGCTCTGGGTGTGGGCATATCAAGCAGGCCTATTTATAATGCAACACGGGGAGAAAAATAACTCCTCCTTCCTGTTCCTCATGCTCTAGCCCCACATCCTGGGGTCCCAACGCAGAAATGCATCATGGGACATCAGATGAGGCATATTTCAATCAGTGAGCCCTTTGGACAGAATATTCGGAAATTAAATCCTGTTCTTTGCACTGTTGTATACATAGTCGTTAAATGCTTATGTTGACTTGGGGACATAAAACTGCAGATTGCTAGATTAATGTTAATGTAAAAACTAAACCCTCCAGATCTGTTCCCAAGAATAACAGTAGTTTATTCTTTATTATATGTGTATTCCATACTGTGGAGCATCCTGGCAAAGTAAAAATATCTCTATGGAAACAGGGAGATGATGGAACCCCCCCACCAAAAAGTTATACTGCACATTTAAATGCCCGGTACAATCTTGTTTTGGCCAATTCATTTTTAAAAGGCATTTTGTTGGATGAGAACCATAAGGAAGCAACTCAGTCATGTGGACGGGGCAAACGTTTCATTCTGAATCATGATCTTCGCTCATGGTTCAAAATCAGATACCACAGTTTTTCCCAATGTAATTTATAGTTTTTTGTTTGTTTTTTTTAGTTAGATTTGATCATTTTAGTACTTGAATATTGACTTTATTGATTCATTCTTGACAGCCCCACCATAGACCATTGATTGCTTCTCTAATCTGTCACTTTGCCTCCCCTCCTCATGATGCTGGACCCCCCCCTCCTCACTGCTTTACAGTGTGTGCCCTGAAGCACTTCACCCCTTCCTCTGAATATGCATGAGGTATTAGCATGTTCCACCGGCCCTGTGCTCAAATGAAGACGTACAGGGAACACATGGACACCTGGGAGGTGTTTAGACAGGCCTTTGCTATGGAAATGTCCCACTGTCAGTGAAGGAGGCATGACAGGAAAGTGATGCACACTGATAGACACTGACCTAGTTGTATGAGTTAACAGTGATGAGCTGTTCAAAATATCAAAAAATACTGTGAAAAAGACAATTTAAATTGTTATTGGTTCATATAAACATAAATTGTTGCTGGGTTTCAGATAGTCACCACTATAGGTCAATAATATTTAGTGATGATGAGCGTGACTAAAATGCCCACCCGCACCACAGGTTTATCAGGGAGCGGGCACCTCACAATGCTGTCAACCAAACCTGTTGCTAATGCTAGCGGGACCTCAGGAAAAAGAAGTCCCCTGTCTGTTATATAGAGCAGAGCAGGTTAATATGAACATTTTATGACAAAAATGACAAGGTTCACTCACTCACTATTTGGAATGTGGCGACTAGCACATTATATACACATATGCATTTATATACACATATATGCATTTATGTATACAGTCTCTGCTCCAGCTCTGTGTGGTAACGTCTCCATAAATGTATAGCTTAGCTGAGGGAATTGTTCAGTAACTGGAAAGCAAAACTGTGTGTTTTGAGAAGCCAATGAAATTTGCAAGTCTAAAGGAATGATATGATAGTCATTCTCGCTCCTTCTTCCTATTTATGAATGAATTCAAAGTTCCTCTGACCACTGCTGCACAGAGAGCAACTCAAACATGCGAGACATGCGTCTCCTCTGCTCTGCTACAACCCCGAGCTGTCAATCAAGGCGGGGGCCTGTCCAGCGTCATTGTCCCTGTGTCCCACTCCCTGGCTCTGCAGAGCAAGAGTTCAGATAGTGCTGGTGACTAACTTTATAAACTAACCAAAGCAGCACGGCACGATTATTATAGTCTCAAAATGAAAACAGAAAAGAATGTGGAAATCCAACATTGCAGCATTAGAACTGCAGTCAAGGTAAAGTCACAAACTTTAGCTTTATGTAAAGCAGCTTTTGTAGCTACAGATCCAGATCAAACCAAACTGTAGAGTAGCATGAGGCTGGACCGATACAGGGGGAGGGCAAGGAGAGGGGAAAGGCGAGGGGAAAGTCTTTAATTTACATATTTTTTAGTGTAAGTCAGTAAATGAAAGAAAACGAGGAGAGTCATTGCCAACTGCCCAGCCCTGAAGCGAAAAGCAGAACGCTCTGCACCAAAACCAGAAGGTGTCGGTTCAATTCAGTCTAGTTCAACCACCCTAGCCACTGTGTAACCCCTTCCATCTAGGGTTACCCTTACCTAGTCAGTGTTTGACCCTGATTGGCTCACTCCCAATTGGTTGGTGAATAAATGACTGGAGCAGCTCTGTACCTGTCTGCTCCTCCGCCCCTCCCACTCCGCTCTCACTGTGTCTGTGCAACTGCCGTTTGGACTGGATGACAACTACTCGGCTTTAAACATTACTTTCCACATTCTTCTTACACACGACTCAATGGTGAGTTTTTGCCAAAACGTGTTCGATCTTAAATAATCATTGAAATCCCCCAAATTCAAAGCCAGTGCCGAGTTTGGCGTAAATTAAGTCGCGGTTTGTTTCCGCATATCCGCGTGTTGAATCCCGCTAAGAATGCGAGTATTTTTGTGTTTGTTTTGAATTACGGCAATCATTAACTAAAATTTATGAATGAAACATCATGTTCTAATTAACTGTGATGTGCTAACTTTAATTCGGCAGCGCTGTTATGCTGTTTTGATACATTCTGTTAATGTAATTGATATATATTGTTAATCTAATTGCTCACTGCTGGCGGTATTGTCGGTGTAATGTGTAGTCTTGATTTGTTGCGCAATTGTTTTATTATGAATGTTGAAATGTTACGGTAACTGAACTGAGATCCTGTTTTGACCTTGTTTTTTTCATGGGACCAAACAGATTCTCTACTGATGGCGAGCTGGTAGGACTAATATATTTTGTTTTGCTCCGCGAACTGTGGATTACGGATTTGCGTGATTACAAACTGAACCTGAACTGAATCCTAAAAAAAAAAAAGGAATAAACTGAACTCTTACACAAAGTCACACAACTTTAAAAAAAACTGAACTGAACTCTCACACAAAGTCAAAATCTTTGACAAAGAACTGCCTTCTTTTTTTGTTGTTGTTTAAAAACGTTAATTTTGTTCATTGTAATTTGATTAAATGGTATGCCACTTTGTTTTGACTTTCACCAAATATATTTTACTTTATTCCAATCTGTTCTGTGTGTCATTCATGCACAAGCTCCCTGAGCAGCCTGTTCTTCTGTCGTCTTAATGCGTTAATTGCCATAAACAATAGCCCAACCAAAAGCGAAAAGCAGAACGCTCTGCACCAAAACCAGAAGGTGTCGGTTCAATTCAGTCTAGTTCAACCACCCTAGCCACTGACCCTACCCAAAAGCCTGACTCTGATTCTGAGTTTTTGATTTCGGATGGTTTAGTGGGTCCCCCTCCTGGCAAAGCGTCTCATCAGCACCTTTCTGACCGTGTTTTCTTTTCCCCTTTTCCAGATAATCCTGCGTTTCCCAAACCTGTTGGGGCAAGGTCCCAAGCCTGTCCTCAGAGCCCAGAGTATGTCCAGACGTCATTTTCATGCTGCAGAGGTGGACTGTGCATGGGAGTTGACCAACACTAACCACATGTTATGTCTCCTTGTCATCTGATTTGGTCCATGGCTCATAACCACAGCTGTAGTCAGCTCAGAGGAACTCCCTTCTGCTTTTGCCATTGTTCTGAACATGGCTCCAAATTCAGTAAGGTTTGTAGACTTTTAGCGCCTGGTTAAAATTTATATTTAAGTGTGTTCCTCATACTTAAGTCACTTGACCAGTCTTTTCTTTAGATTAAAATTTGCTTGATTAGTGTTTTTCTGCACGTTTCTATTATGCATCTTCACAGAAAAGCTGGTTGTGCTCTTGCCAGAGTTGTGCTAAAATTGGCTGGTGAAATTACTTGAATGCAAGTATGGCTTTTGCTTTTGTTTGGTATTACAAAGGATTTGTAATACTTAAGGGGGGGGAGTGTTACGGCCCTGTGCCTCCAGCTCCTCCTACATGCCTCGGAGTTGTCCCTGCTGTCTCCATGGACCTCTCCAGGTGGTGCTCCTCTAGCTGGCTGTTGATTGACTGGAGGGCCCTGAGTCTGATTGGAGCAACAATCAAGCACCTGGACAGTCACAACCTTCCACCTGGCAGCACCCCTTTAAAAGGACCCGCCCCCTGCCACTCCTCCCTGCTTGATTCTGACAGGAACAGCATGCCACTTTTATCTTTTGTGATTCTTGTAAATTGGACTTTGAAACTGACTTTTCTAGACTTTTGGTTAATTCTGAGACCCGGTTGTTTTGTGTAATTGTAACTTTTGTTTTTTGTTAGCTCTGTTTAAGTTACCCATCGATAATCCACTCTGTTTAGAGCCTCTTTTTGTTAGTGTTTACTTTAACATTCCTTTTAAATAAATTATAACTTAGGTTTACAATTTTCCATCTTGTTTTGTTACTTCCCCTTTTCCCTAGCCAAGCTGCGTCGTAACAGTACCATGGCTCTAAATGTAAAGTTTAGTCAGCACGTGTGGTTCTGGCTGGCATCTAGTGGTGATATGTGGAAAAAAGCGAGTCAGCCAACATAATTATGAATGGTATCTTTAAGCCATAAGACAATCTCATAATGCAAAGCTCCTCCTTTTTCAAATGAATCCACTCAGACAAAACTCATCCCATTACACTTACATATTACATTACAGTTTTGGAGAACAATTGTCTCTACATAATTGCTATATGGAGCTATCATTTGGACTTTGTAATCGCTGTTGCTGAAATGAAATGACTCCACAAACACAATCAAAGTCATTTACCTGTGACCAGTGTGTTTGAATTTATATAAACCAAAAGCCCCTCATCCATGTCCAATTGTATTCTGCTGTAATTAAGCCTCTGCTGTTGTTGTTTCTAATTGGATGAGATTACAGGAAAAAAAAAATTCCAAAATGAGGAGACATAATGTTGTGATTCTCAATGGAATTTTAGGACTGCGAGAGCCAATTTGTACCAATGCAGAACGGCAATGGGTGAGGAGATACTGTTTTTGCTGTTTGGTTACGTTAGAGCTTTTGATAATAGAATGGTTCATGCTTTTATTATTATTCATTTTTTGTTTATTTTTTGGCTAAAAGTTACACTTTTTTTTTTTTTTTTACTTTAGCTGTTACAAAATATAATTGCCAAACCAAGCCACCTGAGATAGGCTTTATATTACAAAAAAACTGACTCTTGTGAGTTTTAAACCATATTATAATGTTTTTACCACTCAAAACATACCTGGAGTGGTGTTTTGTTTCATTCACACGTGTTTGAGTAAACCTTTATTATTAGTCTGTTTACATCTCCAAAGCTCAAAATGCTCTGTTCCATCTTGTGATGTCATACAGTGGTAGTTTTCAAGTTAACATCTACCTTTTACCTTTAGTTTTGTAGAATCTGGCAATTCCAGGGCAGAAATTATCCAAATGATTGTAGTATAGAGATTAAAAACAGTGGAGCACTTCCTGTCTTACCTCATGACATCACAAATTGGACGAGCGTTTTCAGTTTGAGAGAAGAACTCAGCCTAAAAATGCAGGGTTTGTGTGAATGAAGCAAAACACAACTTCAGGGGTGTTCGTGATGAGGAAACATTATAACATAGGTCGGAAAATACTGTAATATGGGCTCTTTAAATTGAGATGCGCAAAGTTCATTGTTGTCAACAGAGGCAAGGTTTAAATTACTCATCTGACCGGGTTTATTCTTTAAATAAGTTAGCCTGAAATCCTTTTTACAGTTCCATTGTACTTCATTTCACTCGTTAATCATCACAGTTCAAACATGGCTGCCTTTCTTGAAATTTGTCGCACATCGAGGACAGTTCATAGTCAAGATGAAAACAGCACTATTGCACCAAAACAGGACCGCAGGTGGGATCTCCGTGGCAACAGTAGCAGGGCATTACATGGCTCTGACGTACCATGGCCTAGGCACCGCCATCCACCCAACCATAGTAGCAACGCAACACCCGAGGGCCACGAGGGACAACAACAAAAGGGGACCATACGAGTGTGAGGTCAGAGGGCGAACAATGTGAGTGAAGAGCATAGACTGAATATATAAATGGACATAGCCGCCAAGTTCCAAATAGGGGGTGAGCAAGTGGTCAGTGAGCCTTGTCAGTTTGGTTTTAATGTTTGTATTAACCCGCTCTACATGATCCTTGTGTTTTTATTTTGTTATTGTGTCCGTAAATCAAGATATGAACATTAATAACAGATGAATCAGGCGCCTTCTTTCCCCAAGGATACTCCTGCTAGGGTTAGCAACATGTTTGATTGACAGCGTCGTTAAGCATTTGAGTGGTACCTTCATCAGCCTCGCTCCAGATTGGCTCTTTGGTTACTCTGATACTCGTGGTCGGAATTCCAAATATGGAACTCGGCTCCAGATTCGCTCCTATAATGGCTAGCCCCGATGAGGTTCATTTGGCTGAAACCGAAAGTTCTGGGGATGTCAAAGTCACTTAGTTCTTTATACAGTCTGTGGTGAAGAGCTTATATTGACTGGCAGCTGACATAAATGACCAATAGAAATGGAGCTCCTAAGTGACAGAGCCCGCCTGCATGCCATACTGCCACACACTCATCTCGCCACATTGTAAACGTGCAACCAAATTTGTTAAACTCTTCATTATTACAATAGTATGGGCGACAGCAGCTCAGTTGGTAGAGTGTTTGTCCACTGATCCGAAGGTTTGCCATTTGAATCCCGCTCTCAACATAAACATCATTGGTAGAGCAGCCAGATCCACCGACCCACAGGTTGGCGATGCGATTCCAGCTTCTACAGATGAATGCTGTTGTCGTTGGGAAAAGACACTTAACCCACCTCGCACCCACTGTCTGTGTACACCGGTGTATGAATGTGTGTGTGAATGGGTGAGTGGTTTCTTGATGTAAAGCGATTTGAGTGACTTGAAGGTGAAAAAGCGCTTTATAAAAATGTGATAATTTACCTACACCTACAATGAGAACGAATATCAGACTAAATTAATAAAGTAACATCTCTATTGCATACACCTAGAGAGAATGGTCCCTTTCAGAGTATTCTATAAACATTACTTCTAATTCACTTCATTTGGGTTGGCATTAGATCTGTCACGCCTCGTTGAGTCGTCCAACTTGGATCTGTTTTCTCAAACTAGAGCCAACGGTTGAGGAACTACTCTCTACAATAAGGAACCCATTGGGAAGCTTCAGTGTTTATTAATAATTGTGAGTTTAGACAAATGACTTTATTGTGTTTGAAAGATGAAACCAACAACACCAGTCATCATCAGTACAGTGAGCTGTGACACCAGTAGTTGTCATTGCCAGAAGGAGGTCACTGATCTTGATATCTGGGTCAGTCTGTAACACTGCCAGCTCGAGGGTTTTCTCTTAGTTTACGTCTCATTTATGGAAAGTATGGTTAACCTACCACTGTATGTGGGGCAGAGCAGCTAACTTTATGAATTATTCCATCATTTTCTGTTTCCCTTAAAAAAAACCTGTATGATACCTTATAGGAACGTCCTTACAATGTAATAAATTATTTGTACTGAATATTTCCTCTCTGTTCCTTTACAATTCCCATTTAAAAGTCTCTCTCATATCAGTGTGCCTGTTACAGTGCAAAATTACATGTTCTACAGTTTTTGATTCTAGCCAGTATTCACATAAGCCTGTAGGACTACAAACATATGTTACGGCCTGACTCATGTGACCGCAACAAACGACGGGGGCAGACATGACTGAGAAGGTTTTAAGCTCTCTGCTGGAGCGTTTATTCGGTAATTTACAATAAATATGTTCATATTGTGCTAAAGTGCTTAAGTTGTGATGACTGGCTGCAGGTGCTGGGGTTTAGACAATGAATATTCAGATCACAGAGAGGTATTTTAGGTTTAAAACAATTGGATTTCAGCATTGAAGTGAAAGATTTAGGTGAGGCTCATTCTGCTTTCTGATTGGATAATTATCCTAAACACCAAATTATAACATAAACAATTGTTAACAGTAAAACCTATATTTGATTTGTTTAAGGTCAGCATTATGACATTATGCTGGTTTATCTAGATTCTATATGTTCTGGCAACCCAGGTTCAGGTGTGATTTATAGTTTCTTCTTTAAAACAGTAAGAGCCTATGTCGTTTCTTTAATTTGCTTATGTGAGGTGCAGTTGTTACATATTCAAACGTGACAGGACCATTTATGCATTGGGATAAAGTTATTAAATATTTGAGCACTTTTACTGACTTGTTTCGAATCTGAAGACGTGGGTTGAAAGGAGCGTTTCCGCAGATGGGCCTATGAATTATGAATGATATTAAAAATGACTGAAACTGCATGACTGGCAATAATCAGTTGGGCTGTGGGGACAACTCAAGTGATGGATTTTGTACAATTTTGTGGTTCTTGCTTGAGTATGAGACAACATGGACTCTGATATAGCTTTAAAAAATCCCATTAAATGAAAAGATGTCCTTGAAGTGCATACGCTGTTTGTTTTTTGTTTTTTTTCCAAATACCTGTTGTAAATATTTCTTTCTCTCTAGTTTTACATCAGTTTGTGCAGAAGAAAAGTGCCAAAATACAGGAAGTAGTAATATTCTGGAAGTTGCTGTGGGCGCCGCTATTGTCATTTGGGTTGTATTGTTTTGCATAAGTTCTATAGGAACTACAGAACCATTTTAAAGCCTCCAGAGAATTGGTGCAGTTTTAACTTCTTAGTCACATGAACATAGAACATGTTACACAAATGTAGTAGTGATGGGAGTTTCGGCTCTTTTAGCGGATCTGCATCTTTTGGATCCGTTTATTGCTAAGAGCTGTTCAAAAAAAACAATGTGAGAAATAATTTTATCTACAAACTAATGACAGAGAGAAACAACGAGGCTCAGATGTGTTTGAAATGGTTCAAACTGAGAGTGGGAGTGAGTTTACCCTTTGACATCATGAATAATTTGAATAAAA
The DNA here is from genome assembly GCF_009829125.3 of Periophthalmus magnuspinnatus. Taxonomy (NCBI): domain Eukaryota; kingdom Metazoa; phylum Chordata; class Actinopteri; order Gobiiformes; family Gobiidae; genus Periophthalmus; species Periophthalmus magnuspinnatus. Next base: position 10,482,823 of record NC_047130.1, read on the forward strand.
TACTGTACTACAATAATATTAATTAAAAAATCTAACTGTTATTATAATGCCAAGTATGTTTTTTGTGCACAGAGTTCTCACCTGTGTTGCCTGCTCTGCTTCTGAGTTGATTCTTGTGATGGTTCAGTGTTAATCAGGATAAAAAATGCAAACAAATTAGAAAAAAAAATGAGACCCAGTTCCAGACATTCACGTTAAGGAACTGTTCAAAAGAGCCGACTCGTCCACGAATGTCACATCACTAAAATTAACGTACTTTATATCATATTTTAGCAACAAAACTTTTCCCAGTGAAATGAATGGGATTCCCACTTAACCAGAAGTACCACGAGAAAGAAAGCACGGTTTAGTAGCATTTACGGCAAAAGTACTCGAGGCTCAATAAGATCAATACCTCAACCTGTCACCAACACTGAAAATTCCATGTAAAATGCAGGGACAATAAGGAATAACAAGTAATTGGGTGTTGTCACGAATTTGTATTAGTTTAATCATAACTACTGTGTTAATGGCTCTTGTTAATATAATAGGCTCTGTACACAGGAGCACGCAAGCTGGATCTCTGTGTCTCAAAGTTAATGCTGACTTTTATTAAAAGCATATCATAATATAAACAACCCATTAAAATTAAAATTGACTAATGTAAAGACTATTTGAATGTTTTTATTTGTAGATTACTTCAGTTTGTGGTGTTATTTTAATATTTTTTATGCCTCAAAATTAGCATTAGCATGTTGTTATTTGCATTAGCCTGGGAACGCTTGGGGTGCCACCGGAGGAGCTGGAGGACGTGTCCGGGGTGAGGGAAGTCTGGGAGTCCCTGCTTAGACTGCTGCCCCCAAGACCTGGCCCCGGATAAGCGGAAGAAAATGGATGGATGGATTGTTAAATATTTATTAAGTTTAGCGCGACTCAAAAACCTCATAGAAACAAAATTGAACAGGAAGTAGTGACGCTAACACTGAGGTTACCAGGTGCTGTTGTGCACACAGCCAATTTTGTTACTATGGTTTAGTGAAATGAGTCGTCTAACCTGCCATAAGCACTTTAAGTATTCACATTTTTTGCATAAGAATCAATACTGTTACACCCAGTCAGTATCGATCCTCCCGTCTCTAGCCACAATTCCATGGTATTAACCAAGTAAAACAAAACAGCCTGGGAACAAAACAGAGGCACCTATTGTACTGTATGGTACACACACTCTTATATGTTTATTCATGATTTCTCCTTTACTTTCCTCTTATAAACAAACATCGGCCCTGTGCCTGTAGGATTAAACTCAAGGATATTTGGCCCATTATTCCTCTGCAGGAGCTGGATTAGTGAGTCTTATGGGGCTTTGTGTTGGTGAATATGTTTATGAATTCAATTAGTGAGAAACTGTAGGGGAAAGAGAGTTATAATAGACTATTGTTGTGTGTTGAAAGATGTACATGTTCAACTATAGTGTTTGTTTGCAGATGTGTTGAATGGGGGTTAAAGAAAATGACAGGTGCAGGGGTCTGTATCTATCATTAGGTGGGGCTGTCAGCAGAGTCTGGCAGTGTACGGCGGCAATGTGTTTTATGTGGCCACACTGCAGTCAAAATGTATCTTGTCTGAACTCTGGAGCAAAGCAGGTGAAGTGGTGTGGGGTTGGTGGTCCTACTTGTATATCCTCTAAAAGGGCACCACCACTTAGCTTTTGCACCCCTGCACTTGAGTCCTCCCATCTTCACCAGCTGGAGAGCGTGTGCGCATCTCAGTGTGTTATTATTGAATCAAATATTTGTAATTTGCTTTATTCCAGCACTCACACTGTCACACAGGTTTGGGCCTGGTTAGTATTTGGATGGGAGACTGGTGGCCGCTGGGAATACCAAGTTCATCTGTGGGGAGAAAACAGAGCCCAATGGAGACGATGTTGCCGTAAACATCATCGCAACAAAGAGCGGCTCTGCAGATCCCACTAATGATCACACTAGCGAGCGGCACGCATATCACAGATTATGAAAATAAAACTGGAGAACAAAGTAAACACAGAGTAGTGCGCATATGCCGGTGGCGATGAAAACGGGGGTTGATCAGAGGAATGACGTCTTGAATACAGTAGAACAAAGATTATTGAGACATGCATGAATCACTCTAAATACAACTTAGAGAGGGTCCACAATTACCTGCTGCTACTTATTATTTCTAGTACACCTTTTACCAAATCTTCTCTACTACATTGCACTGCTGCCATTTCTACTTCTGCTACTACTACTAGATTACTCAGATTACTCAAACATGCATGAATCACACTAAATACAACTTCAAGAGGATCAGTTCAATTATATTTAACTAAATTCAAGTTTACTTATATAGCACATATAAAACAACTTCAGCTGACCAAAGTGCCTCACCTAAACGTCAACAGAAAAACAAATACAGATATAAACAATAGAAACACATAGTAAACATACAATAAAACACCAAGATACAGTCGATTTTGCATAATAGGTCTTAAAAAATTGAGTGTCAGTGTTTAAAATGCACCACACAAATAGCATAGACTGATTTGTTGTAAGTGTACTGTCCCTTTAAGACCCCCCTTCATCTCCCCCTCCATCTCTCCCTCCCATATTTCAGTAGGTGCTTCATTCATCCATCCTCACAGCGTACACAGCTCCGGCTCCTCACTCCACTGTCTTCTGTGGTAGGTCTTCCACACGTTTGCTTCTTTCCATCTGTCTCCTCCTCTTCTGGATCTGGTCTTCTGGATATCTCTGTTTGTCTTGAAGCTTCTGCCTTTTCTTGCTCTTTCTAATCTTTTTTTCTTTTTTTCTCTGGATCTTTTTAATTGTATGTGTTTGTTTTTAGATTTTACTGTTCTACTCAATTTTTTTTTTTTTTTTTCATTTTCAAGATGTACTAAGCGACTTTTCTGGTGTAGGGTCTCTATTGAAACGTTATTGCTTTGCCTGGAATGTTTCGTAGTGCGGCATTTAAGGCACTGTATCTGATTTTAGTGTCTTAAAAACAGAACTAGTTCATTTTAAACAGTTTGCAGTGGTCCATAGTTATTCCTCACTTCTGAGCATCCTATTTATTTATGGTATTCTCAACTTTCAGAGGCCAGAGTAGAGTTTTGCTGTGACGGTACAGCTAACATCAACTAGCATGCTAACACACACTTCCTGATTATCAAATAATGCAGACAGAATGCAGCACATTTATTTTGACCAGAGCTGCTTATACAATTTATCTGAACTGGGGCATGACACATTTTGCTCAAATACATGGAAAAAAATGTGTACAGTCCCTTTGCCCTTTTAATAACAATACAATAAAAACATCTACTTATTATTAACTCCCAGATATAAAAGTTTGATTTCCAGGCAAAGCAAAAACATCTCCATGGAGACAAACAGGTTGAATATCCCTCTACAGAAAAGTTCAATACTGCATTGTCATTGCTTTAATTAATTAATTTAAAATAATAGAAATTTTATATTTTTCTTTTAGGTTGATATTGAGTTTGGTTAGGGTTAAAGTTGATCAATATGCCATAGTGGTGCCATATCTTGTATCTTGACTCTCAATAAGTAGGTTGTGGGTTAGACTTCTGATCTCTCTGACTGGAGTGTGCATGTCCTCCCTGTGCTACTGTGGCAGAGTGGTTATCCTGTCTCCTCTCAGTAAGGAGGTTGTGTGTTAGACTTCTGATCTCTCTGAAGGATAGTAAACAATTAAATCTTGTCTAGTTTATGTGTTTATTTATCAGGGACAATACACATAAAAGTATTGACCTACACAAAGATTGATATCTAAAGATATAAAGTAAAAAGAAAAATTATTATATTAAATTGTTTCTACTGATGAAATGTTGTTTTAGTCAGAATTTCAAAAACACTGCACATGACATACAAGTTGCTCATGTTTATGTTTTCATTTGACTATTCAACCAGAAAGCAGAATGAGCACCTTAAAAAAACTGTTTGCAGTAAACCCAAAAGTGCTTGTGATGCTATCTTAGAGCTGTCTCGAGTTGGATTAGTGGCCACTCATTGGTACTGCAATGAAAAAAATCCCTCCTGCCCAGAAAGGATTTTTCTCATAGAGCACAATGTAATCATAAACTGCTCATGTTCGGCTGACAGGGACTGAAGGGGACTGTAAGGGCACCTACAGCTTTCACAAAGGTCCAATTTTCACGATTTTATTTTCACAACATAAACTTTTTCTCAGCTCATAATCCATCCATTGTTTAAAAACACTCTTTTTAATCATTAGCTTTGGCTACGCTCTATGTCTGCTCCAGCTAATCTCAAGTACTGATTGGTTACAGTGGTCATGTGGTACGACATGAATAAGCATGTGAGCGATGTGAATGTGCCACAGGTTTAGAAGATGGTTTAGAAGCTCTTGCTGCTCTTGGAAGCAAAAATACGATTACTGATAATTTATTATGTATTTATTATTCCCTTGCCTCCTTCGCAACCACTTGCTCTTGTTGCGTCTCATGAAGGGGGAAGGGGTAGCTCAACTGTGCATGGTCCATTGGCAGGGCCGGATGTACCAAGCAACTAAAAGCTAAACTCGCGACATTTGCCACGCATTAAAGTTTTTATTTTAATTAATCACTTCATTACCGTAAAATAAAGACTACCTGTTTTTAAATGTAGAATAATTCAGTTTGTGGTGTTGTTTATTATGCCTCAAAATTAGCATTAGTGTTAGCACTGAGACACAAACTTCTATCTTTGTAAACAAAAACTGTGCTCCAGTGAAGTCACTGAATTCAGTTTATTTGTTTTGTTTTTAACATGTTGTTAGTGACATCCACCTGCAGCTCCCTGTCCACTGTCTCATCTTTAAATATTTATTCATTTTAGTGTGACTCTACAAAAACTGCAAAGAAATTTAATTGGACAAGAAGTTGTGAGTCAATTGCTGCTTTTAAAACCGTAAGATATGTTTTTAAAACAGTCCACAATTTCCTGCTAGTACTTATTAAATCTACTACAACTTTTACCAGTTTTTTCTCCACTGCATTGTGTTAGCGGCATTTCTCCATAATTAGTACTGCTGGTGCTACTAGTAACCTATTACTACTACTACTACTACTACTACTACTACTACTACTACTACTACTACTACTACTACTACTACTACTACTACTACTACTACATTTGTCAATGTTGAGTTTTTCACCCAATGTAGTGGTGGGCATGATCTTGATATAGATACAGAGTAAGGTATTGAGAAGTTTTGAATGGGACAAGATCTCCTGGCACAAGATCTCACGAGATAAAATTGATTGAAAAAGATAGTACTCACATGAGAAAAATGATCTGATTATGATGATTTTTTTCCATTAAGATTGGAGTTACATCTCTGTAGTTCCAAAAAGTAGGTCTGAAATCCCAATAAAAACTGAAATACATAGTCGTATAAGTGATCACTATTCACTTTTGAGTACCCTTCCAAGTTCTATCCAAATATTTGTCTTGTGCAGTAGAGCGTGTTGACGGGGGAGAGCGATTGGTGAGAGAAAAGCGCAGAATAAGTGATGTGGCAAAGATTTAAGCTGCTCTGTGAATAATTCAGAGGCCTCCTGATGAATGAACGGCCCGATTGTGGAACTCATTACTGCCCGCGTGCCTTTGTGCCTCACACTCATTTAACATGCAGATCCAGCATTGATTTTTACACTATATTTACTGCTCCTCTGTTCAGGGGGTGTCTGCTGACAGGGAGTCTATTGTAAAAGCTTCACTGTAAAGGGAGAAAATTGATGTTTAATAAAATAGAATAGAATAGAATTGACCATGAAATGTGTTGCTAGGCAAGATACTTCATCCCCTATTGTCAACTCCAATGACATTATGTGATTATATGCACAACAGGACAACAGGGAATCTAAACCTAGAAGGAAAGGCTTAACTATTCCTTATGCAGCTGGTGTGTCTGAAAGACAGTTTCAGACAGTTTGAAATTCTGGTCTATTTTAAACCTACAAACACTTTAAGACTGAAACTGGTTCATCCAAAGGACAAAACCCTGAGCCATAAACAAAGTAATGTAGTCGACTCCATTCAGTGTAGTGAAGAGTGCAGTGAGCGTTACATTGGAGAAACTAAACAGATACTCCATAGGAGGATGTACCAACACCGTTGCAAGAGCTCCTCTAAACCCCAGTCTGCTGTACATCTCCATTTCAACACTAATCACTGCTTTGAAGATACTGAGGTACAGATTTTAGCCAGAGAAAAGAAATGGTTTGAGAGGGGAGTTAAAGAAGTTATAGCTATTTTTGTTAGGAAAGACAATCCTTCCTTGAACAGGAATGGGGGCCTGAGACATCACCTATTCTAAATCTCCAATTTATAACTCCATCCTTAGACCTATATCTAAACAAAGAAAACAATAGGGCTACCCAGTATGCTAATAGGTGTAAGAGAATCCATTAGGGGCCTGAATGACTATGCCAAATATGACTCAGGTACAGTTCACACTTAGTGGAGATCAGTGGAGCTAGCCTACATACAGAAACTATAAACAATGAGTTAGTTTCTCCTCCCTCCCTTTAGCTCCTCCCTTCAGATAGATATAAGGCTTTGTCCACCAGTAATCTGAGCAGAACTGAAGAAGCAGCTGGGATGAACAGTGAAATGTCTTCACTCCTCACTTTGTGTCCAGTTGACAGATTTGAATTTTTCTTTTACTCTGGCTCATACCTGGATGACTGAGGGACTTTTGGCCCTTGATAATGTTATGGCTGCTAGCTCCGATTTTACCTCTATACGATTGCGTGTTCAGAAAGTAAACCAAAGTCTTCACCAACACTTTTAAAAAAAAGAAAAATTTGACAAGATTGGTTGTAAAATCTTAAATATGATCATGTTTTAGTGTTTTAGCAGTCTATCCTGTCATATCCTGTCATTAAAGGGGTGGACCTCTAGCTATGTTTTTGATGCAAAAACACTGTAGCATTTGTCTCGTAAGCAACATATTGACATTTGAATTAGTATTTGAATATTTCTCCCCCTGCTCCTATAAAACCATGGATTATTCTGTCAGGGAATATTTGATTGACAGCTGGCTCCCTAGACACCCCTTTGACATTTCCTCGTTTAGCTAGCTCACACTCATTAAGCTAACGCCGGACGATCCCAGCTAATTATCAGCCATCTTCTTCACCATTACTGTGACTGATGCCCCTCCATATCCCATAATGCAATGCTCTGTCAATACTGTGTGCCTGACTCAGCATTCTGGGCCTGCAGGAAAACTGCCTGGAGTTCTGAGTATCCAACGTCAAGAATATGGGAATGAATATCAATATCTGGTTCATTTGTATGTATGCTTAAAATTCCCCTTTAAAGGCACTGTACCAGATTTTTACAGTGTTAATGATGAGTTAATTTTAAACCATTTGCAATGTTCCAACATTAGTCCTCACTTATCTTATGCATTCTGAGCATCCTAATTATTCACAGTGATGGGCTTATAAGTGTTTTTCACTACATACATTGCATTAAACAACATTAAGAGGACACATACAAGTTTTTCATATTCTCAGTGTATAGGGGCACCGGCTGTATCAAGAAGTGGACTAAGTGATTGTGACGTCACCCCTAGCATTTGGCTCCAGTCAAATGAAGCTCATCAAGGCGAGCAGTTATAGGGGTGAATTTGGAGCCGAGTTCCATATTTGGAATTCTGACCACGAGTTTGATAGCAACGAAAGAGCCAATCTGAAGCCAGGCTATTGAAGGTAACACTCCTTCCCGCCCGCACTGCTGGTTTAGCAGGGGGCAGGCACTTGAATCAAAAGAAGGTGCTTGATTTTTCTGTTATTAATGATCATATCTTGAGTTACAAACAAAACAGCGAAATAAACCAGGATCACATAGACAGAGTTACTACGGACATTTTAAGACCAAAATGACGAGGCTAAATGCAGCAGTTGCAGAGAAAAGAAGGGGGACATTTTTTGAATGTAAAGTGAATTGAAGCCAAAGTCGAAGGAGCCAGAAGTGCGCCCATGATCACGTCCTATTTGGAAAGCGGCGGCTAGCAAGTTAGCTCTTTCTATTTATATATAAGGGACACAAATAGGTCATGTTTTCATCCATCCATTTTCTTCCGCTTATCCGGGGCCGGGTCGCGGGGGCAGCAGTCTAAGCCGGGACTCCCAGACTTCCCTCACCCCAGACACGTCCTCCAGCTCCTCCGGTGGGACCCCAAGGCTTTCCCAGGCCACCCAAGAGACATAGTCCCTCCAGCATATTCTGGGTCTTCCCTGGGGTCTCCTCCCGGTGGGACATGCCCAGAACACCTCCCTAGGGAGGCGTCCAGGAGGCATCCTGAGCAGATGCCCGAGCCACCTCAGCTGGCTCCTCTCGACATGTAGGAGCAGCGGCTCTACTCCGAGCTCCTCCCGTGTGACTGAGCTCCTCACCCTATCTCTAAGGGTGCGCCCAGCCACCCTGCGGAGGAAGCCCATTTCGGCCGCTTGTATCCGTGATCTTGTCCTTTCGGTCATTACCCAGAGCGGGTGGGTGGTGAGTCTCTGCCTCAAGTGGAGGAGTTCAAGTATCTCGGGGTCAAGCTGTGGGTAGGTCATGTTTATGAAAATGTAATTCAAATAGTCTGCTTTGCCTGGAATATTATTTCATTTTTGCTTGCATTTTTTTTTCCACTGCTAAATACTACAGGCTCACCTCTCTACAAACCTACAAACCTCTCAGACCTGTAACTTGGCCCAATGGCTTCATCTGCTATTCTTTCCCTAAATGTAGTTTTAGTTGAGTTTTTTTAGCCAGTATTTCAATGTAGTAATAAATAAATAATCTTGAAGTTGAAAGGCAGAAGTGAGTCTAAATGACAGTGGATGAGTGAAATCCCAAACTGCCATGTGTTTTCACAGATTGTAAAGAGGAGAGGATTTATTTTGGTCACGGATTGAAAATCTGCAGCTGGAAATACAAAGACAGCATTTATAATTGCACATTTGCGACGGAAGTTGGATTCAAATTCAAAAGCTTTTCCTCCAAATAAACTGATTAAATATAGTGTGTGTAGTGCCAGATGTGAGTTTATGCAGTAGTCTTTTTTGTTAGTCTTACAAAGAAAAGTATAACAGAAAACTCCCACTCCCTCCATCGCATCTCGAGCCAGAACCAAACACTGCTGTCCACTCAGATTTGTTTATTTGAGTGACACATGTGAAACAAAGGACCTCACTGGACACCTATAATTTTGAACAAAATCACATTTCTCTCGCCTCAAATTAACAGTTTAGTGTTTTGTTCATTGACTTTGCCTGGTATAATTTTTTTTAAATTCCAATTGAATAATAAAAGCAAAAGTTAAATCTGTCAACTGGACAAAACTTTGCAGGAGTGAAGTCATTTTGATGCTCATCCAAGCCACTTCTTCAGTTCTGGTCAGATTGCATGTGGACACTGCCTTATATCTATCTGAAGAGAGGAGCTAATTACACTGAAACTGAAAACAGCTATTGTTTACAGTTTCAGCCTTAATGGTCTACATTCAACCTTTAATGGGCCTACTGGCTTGCTCTATTTTTCTCTTTGTTTCCCTTTGTTTTCCTTTTTTCCCTTTAATTTGGTCAAGTGTAGGATTCGGCAGCATTGCGTCGTCATTTTGGTACAAATGAAAAACTGCTGCTTGCTAGTGTATTGTACAGCTGCCCATAGGAGGTGCTGACAGCTCCACGGCTCGTTGTTGTGATGATGTTTACAGCGACGTCAGCTCCCATTTGGACACTGCAGTTTTCCAATGTGGTATTCAGCTGAAATGTTTCTATTATTAAATTGACTTAGGTGAATATTGAATTTGAAAATGTGCAAATTATAACATAATGATCCACGGGTGTCATAGATTATAAATACATAGCAGACACACGCATAATAGTTCTTCTTAACATAACATAAATGCATTTACAATAGCCTCACCATTGTAATCCTACCCAAACTAGACCCTGTTGCTTTTGGCCGTTCCTTTAATGGATTTTGCATTCGCGTTTTCATTTCCGCTCCATCCCCATTTATTCTTTATATTCCTGAATGTAATTTAAACTTTCCAATGTAACAGCCCAAAGATTTGGTTTGCAAATGTCCGCCAACACGAGCTCACAAATTAAAACGCGCCAACATAACAAAGCACTAGGGTGATGAGAAGAGACAGGACTTCTAATGTAACCCAAACTTTGCATCTGTCCAGGTAAACATTATGGAGATGAGATGTTGTTATGTCTTATTCAAATGCATGTGCGCACAAAGCTAGGGCCCTCACAGTCTGATGCACGTGTCTCTAAGCTATTTCACAATACACAATTTCACCTTGGTTTTCTATAGAAGACAAGGTTACAATGAAACATAAAGATCCTATATGACACAAAATGGATTCTTGTAAGCTTTAAGTCATCTTATAATGTTACCTCTTCAAAAACATACCTGGTGTTGTGTTTTGTTTCATTCACACATGATTGAGTAACCCTGCATTATTAGTCAGTCTACAACTGCAAAGCCCAAAATGCTTTGTTCCACCTTGTGATGTCATGAAGTGATGGTTTTCAAGTTAACAGCTACCCTTTACCTTTAGTTCAGTAGAGATTGGCTATTCTGAAATCATCCAAATGATTTCAGTGAAGGTGTATAGAGTTTAAAAAAAACAGAGAAGCGCTTTTTATATAATCACATGACATCACAAGGTGACACAGAATGTTTGCAGGGTCTGTGTGTTAAACATGTGTGAATGAAGCAAAACACAAGTCCAGGTCTGTTTGTGATGAGGAAACAACATTATAACAGATCAGAAAATAGCATAATTTAGGCCCTTTAAAATTAGAAAATCACAAAGGCTATAATTTTTTTAAGCAATATAATTTCCTCCATAAACAACTAAATCTCCTGTCTTATTCCGCATAAAAACTGTTAACCCTGTAGTTTAGATGTGGACAAACTATGATTCTTGTATTAGTTTGTCAGTTCAAATTTCAGTTTTATTGTCAATATTCTGGACATGAAGGAACTGTATGTAGCCTGCACTCTTACTGTTTTTTTACTACCACGTCTCATGTGAAAGAACCTCTTTACTGACCTGCAGAGGCTGCACTAGCACTGATTCATGATTGGCTGTAGGGACTGGGGTTTCAGTAGTGACCATTCAGACTCCTTTTAGGTTTAAATCATAGACTATATATAAATGGACGTAGCTAACCTGCTAGCCACTGCGTTCCAAATAGAAAGTGATCATGGGCGCGCTTCCAGCTTCAATGATTCTGTTCATAAAAAAAACCAAACAATAATAACAGACAAATCAGGCGCCTTCTTTCCCTGAGATTGCTCCAGCTAGCGTTAGCAACAGGTTTGATTGACAATGTTGCTAAGGGACTGCCCCCTTCATTAAACAGCAGTGCAGGCGAAAAGGGGCGTTACCTTCAACAGAGTCGCTCCAGATTAGTGCTTTGGTTGCCATGATAGTCACAGTTAAAATATGGAACTTGGCTCCAAATTCGCTCCTATAACTGCTAGCCTCGATGGGCTTCATTTGAGTAGAGCCGAAACGCTATGGGTGACCTCACACTCACTTAGTCCACCTCTTTATACAGCCTGTGGTTTAAACCAACTGGGTTTTAGACATTGAAACTGGCAACCCAAATGAGAGACTTGTTAAATGGAGCAGAGGAGAGGGTCAGACGGAGCAGAGCACTTGGCAGTATATCTATTACCCCATCCACATCTCAAAACATCATACCAGGGTCAAAAGTTCACACTGCTCTCTGTGTGTGCTCCAGGGGATTGTGGGTAAGTGAAAAGTTGCCATTTCAGCAGTTTTCCACCTCTAATGGACTGAAAACTGATGGTCCCTCTCGAGTAAAAATGGTTTGTAAAATTAAATTCAAGATCTAAGTAGGTTGTTCCTGTAAGTAGAATAAAAATAAATGGGCGAGGAGAGAGCGAGTCAGATAGGGCTTCTCAAAAGGTGGCACGTGGATTGAAAGTGGTATCCAGGATGGTCATAATTTTAATCCAGGCTGTTTAATGCACCCCTATTGGTTTAAAATGGTGTTATAATCATTACTGAAGATATATGACCTTAAGTTGCCATATACTAGGGACTAATGTTCAATTACAATAGACTAGAAATAGAAATAGACTGATACCGATACCACGATGATAATAATAAATAAAAAAAACTCTTTATTTAGACAATACAATGTGATTTTCAACATTAAATGGTAATACTTTCTTTTATATTCCCATGTGGCTTTATATCTGTGTAATCCCTCAGTCCTCCAGGTAGGTTTCATAGTGGTCCATGGGTGTACACTAGTCTTTGTGGTCTTATACATGTCCTGATACCACTCAAGATGATTCTAAAGCTATTCAGGAAAAGTTCATTTCTGTCCTGTGAATGTGACTTTTTGAGTAGCAATACCTCCTCATTTGTGTACCTAGTTTTCGATACTAGTTTTAGTATCAATTAGAATCTGATTTTTGATACTTTAGCCCTTCTGAGGACTCATCATATCATATACAGCTCCGCTCTGGCCCCTGAAAGTTGTGAAAAGCATTTATAAACTCATCATGGTGAATAATTAGAATGCTCGTACTACATAAGGTAAAATGAGCCAGTTCTGTTTTTCATGGTAAAAAGACAATAAAAATCCGGTGTAGCGCTTTTAAGTATACAAGTATACAGGACCGCCAATGCCAGCTGACCTCACCAGACCTTGTGCTGTAATGAATGGGACAGAACACCATAAACCACTGTTCTTTATTAACCCCTTCCTCCCTGTGAGTGATGTTGTAAGGATAATGTATTTAGTCTATCCAGGTTTGCGGTGGTGCATCATGGGTAGGAGCTCGTATCAAACAGGATTATGGGACGGTCTATCATGGTGACAGCAGCAGAAGAGAGCAGGGGAGGGGCGAGCGGGAAGCTGTAACCCAAGACATTTCAACATATTATATTCACAGTTGTTGAGGTTAAGTGATGTTGAGTTGCCTTTATGGTAAATAAATGGTCACATTTTTCTATAGCGCTTTTCCACCTTCAAGGCACTCAAAGCGCTTTACAACAAGGAACCACTCACCCATTCACACACCAGTGTACGCAGAGGGGCGAGGTGGCTTAAGTGTCTTGCCCAAGGACGCAACAACAGCATTCATTTGTGTGAGCTAGAATCACACCGCCAACCTATGAATCAGTGGATCTGACCGCTCAACCAATGACTGGACAAACACTCTACCAACTGAGCTACTGTCGCCCCCTTTATGCATTGCTTGGGACCAGTGCAAATTGAGAGATGGAAAAAAAATAATAAATTACACAGATGAATGCTGTCGTTGTGTCCTTGGGCAAGACACTTAACCCACCTTGCCGGCAGTGTCTGTGTACGCTGGTGTATGAATGTGTGTGTAAATGGGTGAGTGGTTTCTTAATATAAAGTGCCTTGAAGGAGGAAAAGCACCGTATTAAAATGTGACCATTTACCATTTGGGGTCGCACGGAAGAGCTGGAGGAAGTGTCTGGGGTGTGGGAGGTCTGGGAGTCCCTGCTTATACTGCTGCCCCCCCGACCCGTAGACATGTCACGGGTCACAAATTTTGAAGCATGATATATCACTACAAAGAAATATTGCAATAAATGATAATATTGAAACAAATTTATGCCTCTAATTAAGATTTAAATAATGCAAGAAAACCCCAGTAAACCATTTTAAGTACACTGATTCATTAAGTAGATATCAGCAGCAACAAATAGAACTTATTCACCCCTCCACAGCTCAAATCTTATCGTATTACAACAAAAATACAACAAATCTAAAAAAAAAAAGTACTCACGAAAAATACCAAAATTCCAAAATATATTGTTCCAGCTTTCATATACTGAACAATAAGTCGATATAGTGATTACCATGGCAGTCTTAGCGACCCGGTCCTGGATAAGTGTAAGAAAATGGGTGGATGCTGCTATGTTCATTGACAGGAGTCCCTATTGGGGGACTAGCCTATGGCATATAGTGAGATTGGGGTAACATGCAGAGCTGCACAAAACTATAAATATCACTTCAATTCTATTCAGTTTTTCTTGTTTGTTTTACTATCCACACAGCTGGACTTTTATGTTCCTGTATCTATAAAACTGCCCCAGCCGACATGCGGTAAAATGTGAAAGCTTTTAGACATGTTAAGTTTATGATTTTTAGACAGGGGACAGTAAAACATCCAATCAAACAGACGGGGGGTGTGGTTTATGGACCCTTTAAGAGAGGAAAAAACTATGGGGTTCTCAAGCTGTGGTGCATGGACCTGTTAAGTTTGAAATGGAGTATGCACTGGAATATGTAGACCACTGCTGAGAACTGGTTTAGATCTGGTTTTAACTGGTTCCTTCTATAATCATATTTGGGTTACGGTTTTCAGAAGTATCGAAAATTTGTTTCTTATCGATATTAAAGTTCATATCGAACTTTAGTATCGATATATCAAAACAACTGTAAGACCCCATAGACTAATATACGCTCATGGACCACTATGAAACCTACCTGGACCACTATGATGACACAGATATAAGGCCACATGGGAATAATAAAAGAAAGTACTACCATTTAATGTTGAAAATCACATTGTATTGTCTAAAGAAAGGGTGTTTTGTTTTTTGTTATTTTTTGTAGTTTGTTTTTTTAAATTATTATTATTATCATCGTGGTACTGGTATTGAGTATCGAGTCTATTCTTCAGTATCAAAAATTAAGTTCACTAGAGCCTTGTATAATTATATTTGGGGTAGTCCACTTCTCTTCTTTAGTTGTACTGGGATTGACTGCTACTTCTATTAATTCTGTTTTGAAATATTTATTTTTGTGTGATTTTTATATATTTTTATACAGATTGGGTGCAAAACTTCGCTTTGTCAGTAGTGAAAACAAACCTTTTTTTTTTCTTGCTGCTCTGTGTTTATTTTATTTATAAATTTCAACTTTTTTTCCTTTACTTAAAACCTATCTCAAAGAATAATCAGCGATTCCAGTGAAAAGAGCCTTTATCCCGTGTATAACTCTATAAAACTACCCAGAGCCATTTTACTGGCCTCCATCTCCATTATGTAGCCTGTGCTCTTGTATTAAAAGTACTACAATCACTGAACCTGTGTTGCCAGAGCCTAAACCTGCAGATAGAGACATATACAAGTTTTTCTCATTCTCAGTTTATGAACAGGCCTCATGTTAAAGCTCAGAACCTCCAGAATTCAATCTCTGAGCTGCAGAGGCTGCACTAGCACTGATTCATGATTGGCAGCAGGTGCTTGGGTTTAGGTAGTGACCAGATCAGACAGAATCCTTTTAGGTTTAAACCAACTGGATTTCAGCACCTAAACTGGCAACCCAAATGAGAGACTCATGTGAGGCTCTTTCAGATTTTTGATAACATACACACCTTGGTAAGTTTCTGTAATTAAGAATACATCAACATTACATTTGGTAGTTGTAAAATCTATATTTGATTTGAACATGTTTACCTCATATCTAAGGACCCAAACTGATCATGTGTTGAAATTTGAAATATAATAGCTAGCATTTTGTATGATACGTTTACAGGGGCTTTAATGTCATACTGGGTTTCATACAAAAATCAAAGATATACAATTTTTTTTTTTTAAATGGCACCTGTCTCCACCTCCACCTTGTTTACTATTGTGGTCCGAGCTGTCACATTATTTGTCCTGAGACAGACATGGACAGGTTGGGACCCCAAGGCCACGCTGGTGACATGGTGAGACTCCTGACACCTCGGCTGCTGATGTATTGGTGTAAGAATGTGCCTGACAGAACCAGCAAGAGCTATTCTCACATTCATCACAACTACAACCTGAAGAGGAGATGAGACCAAACCAGGACCAAACCAGGACCAAACCAGGACTAAACCAGGACTAAACCAGGACTAAACTAGGACTAAACCAGGACTAAACCAGGACTACACCAGGACTAAACCAGGACTAAACCAGGACTAAACTAGGACTAAACCAGGACTAAACCAGGACTACACCAGGACTGAGAGGGAATCTGTAAATCCAGACTATATAGAAAAGAATCAACCTGACTGAAGTCTTTCTAAAACAGATCTAAGTCAGGTCTAAACCATGTACATCTAGACAACACTTAAAGACACTTTTATAGGGCATTCATTTCTAACACACAGATCACCATGTCACCTTTTATCTTTAAAGAGGGTTTGAAAAGGGCCCGGGAGAAATTGATAGACAACGTATAACACCTCTTCAGGTATGTTTGTGAGAAAGAAACAACGTTAAAACATGGCAGAAAGCAGCAAAAACAGTTGATTTGGCATAATCCCCTGTCTTTAAACCAAAACACAGCTCTAACCAATATCCCTCAAATTACTTTAGTATTTATAATGACATTTGCAAGCAGCAGTTATGAGCCTGGTTTTTCTTCTCCTGAGTGGTATAGCCTTCTGAAAATGTGCCATATTGTCTGTAGCTGCAGGAGCAGGCAGGACTGTATTATGGTCCTGAGGCGAGACACGTCCACTATCAGAGAGAGCAGACAAGCAGATAAGAGCAGGCCTTACTCACATACTGCCATAGGAAAGTTCAACAAAAGGCTGTGGACATGTTAGAGCTGTTGGCATAAGCAGATATTGAGTTGCAAATTTTGAAATGTTGGCATTTTTTCTCTCAAAAATAACTACGTTATATATATATATTTCATCCACCTGACTTCAATTTTCCCGTGAACATTGTATCGTCAGCAGTAAAACAACATCATGCTGGAGACAATAGCAAGACCTCAGCCCTCCCTGTACTCCCTCTTCACTCATAAATTCTAACCGGTGTGTTACTCCAACTGTATTATCAAGTATCCGAACAGCTCCACTGTAATCGGTCTCATCCACAAAGAGGCTGCATATAGAGAGAAGATTCAGCACCTGGCCGTATGGTAACAACGTCCTTTTGAATACTAAGGCCAAGGGCTCATCGTGGACTACAGGAGGGGAAGAGGAGGAGCACACAGTGGGACGGCCATGGAGGAAGTCTCCAGCTTTAAATTCCTCCGGACATACATCTCGGAAGACCTGTCCTGGAACACCAACACCTCCAGTCTGAACAGAAAGCCTCTTCTTTTTGTGGACCCTGAAGAAAAAACACATGTCCTCTCCCATTCTGGTGCATTTCCATGGTTCTGCGACAGAGAGCATATTGGCTTATGGTATTACAACCTGGTATGGGAACTATACTGCGGCGGCACGTAAATCACAACAGCGAGAGGTGAAAACTGCCCAGCTCATTATCGGGACTCCTCTCACTGCTCTCAAGGGCATCCAGAGCAAGCCCCCTGTGTGTATGGCATGGCCTGGCCACTGACCATTCACCCTCCTGCCCTGGTGTTTCGGGAGCCTTCAGGTTGGAACCAGCAGACTAAGGAAATTTCCTTCCCACAGCTTAACTTAGTACTTCAAATAATGCACTTTAACATGCACTTTAATTCAAGTAAATGTAATATAAATGGAAATGGAATGTTGTGTGTAAGAATAATATTAGCTCATATGAACATAATATGTCAACTGTTACATAATACTCCTTTTCTATGTAAATGCTTATCTTAGTACTTTCTTGATTGTCTCTGTTTACACGTTAAACTGTGTTGTGTTGCACTAATAAGAATAAAGTTAAATCTAATATAATGTAATAGTAGTAATATTTCTTTTACAATATATTTTTACTGTCTGGGGTAAAACAAACTTTTCTCAGTTACTACAAATTGGGGTACAGATACTTCAACCCAACTTTTATTTTTAGCTTAATACAAATTTAGGCTGAAGACTGAGGATTTTTTGGAAACTTTTAAGTGTGAATTCAGCTAAATATTGATGTCTCGATCCATCCAGATCAAACAGCATAAGCTTATTAGCTTTAAGCTGTTAGCAGTGTGTGCTGTGAATGACAAGTGCACGGTTACATTTGATTTGACTGTTCTTTCTGTCTCTGCAAGTCGGAATTCAATTAGCCATGTTAGCGCTTTTAGCCTAGCATGTGTCGAACACGCTAAATGTTTAACAGGGGTCTGGAAGTAAAGGGGAGGACATATGGACTCTTATGGATTTAGATTGAGTTATATTGAGCTGTAGGGTTTAGCATTCAGAGGAGGTGAGCAGAGAGCGTGGTGCCCGACTTGAAGAAAGGCACAAGGAATTACTGTAAATGATAAAACACAGAAACATTGATTACTTTACTCCAGGTTTTAGCATAGCAGTTCACAGGCTATGTTTCCATGGACACCAAACCCTGATTATTATTTGATTTCTGAAGAATAATGTTAGTAAACTGATTATAGATTCAGTGTAGTGAAGAGTGCAGTGAGCGTTACATTGGAGAAACTAAACAGCTGCTCCATAAGAGGATGTACCAACACCGGCGGGAGAGCTCCTCTGGACCCCAGTTCGTCGTGCATTTCCATCTTAAAGTCACTAACCACTCCTTTGAAGATAGTGAAGTTCAGATCTTAGCCAGAAAAAAGAAATGGTTTGAGAGAGGAGTTAAAGAAGCTATTTTTGTTAGGAAAGAGAATCCTTCCTTAAACAGAAATGGGGGCCTGAGACATAATCTCTCCCCCATCTACAACTCCATCCTCAGACCCAGAACAATGAGAAGAATAGCAGGGTCATTAAGGGCTGAATAGGGTAGTTTCAGCTGAAACTGGAGACAATAGCTGTTTACAGTTTCAGTGTAGTTAGCCCCTCCCTTCAGATAGATTTAAAGGCAGTGGCCACCAGCAATCTGAGCAGAACTGAAGAAGCGGCTTGGATGAGCAGCGAAACGTCTTCACTCCTACAAGATTTGTCCAGTTGACAGATTTTACTTTGTTGTTTGCTATGGATCAGACCTGGACGACTGACGGTCTACACAGATGTCAGTGTCAACAGTTACTCTAAAACCCATTGATTCTCTTGTGGATGTAAAAAATGGATGTCAAAATTCTGATCTTATTCTTGAGTGATTGGATTATTCTAGTTATCTTAATTTTACTGACTGTTTCTATGTCTGTCACAAATTTTGAAGTGTGCTTGACCTGTAAGTAAATATAGACGAGAAATGATAATATTGAAAATAATTTATTCCACTGACACAATAATCCAAGAGTAGATTTAAAGCACAGGTTTAAAGCGGTCATGTTTTTGTAACTACATATATTTGCAGCTTTCTAGTCAAAAACATCTAAGTGTGTGCTGCTCCAATGGCTACTGCAGGTTCAAGTAGTTGGTGACATCACGCAGTACTGTCCTGATTACAGCTAGGTGTTTTTGATTACAAACACTTGGCTGCAGGGGCAGAGTTTGAAGTGTGGTTAAACCCATTAGACCAATCACACTGTTGTCTGTTGTTTGCTATCAATCATACTGTTGCTTATACCTCTAGGCTCCACCCCTGCTAACTAGTCACTCTCTTGTTTAGTCCTCCAGGTACTGCCCAGTTTAACTCGAACTTGAAATGTGGTCATGGGTGGAGTTTAGGTGTGTAGTCCCACTTTTTGTCCTTTTAGGTTATAATGTAACAAAAAACTGAAATCTCCCTAAAGTCTCACCAACTATGAGATTGGGAGTCTAACCTGCAACCTCCGTACTGAGAGGCGATAGACAGGATAACCACTCTGCAACAGAAATGTATTAAATAGTAGTTTTTGGTGGTAGCAGTAGGTAGGAGGTGTGGGATGGAGGGAGAGATGGGGCTGTTCTGAAGATGGATGATAGACACAGGACTCATTCATCATCAACAAGAAAACAACAGGAAGAAATAAGCACAAAAAGAGGGAGAGAGAGAGGGACAGAGGGAGGGGGACAGATGGACAGATAATACATGTGAGTGACTATAAATTATACTTTGAGAAACTTCAGACAATAGACACTGGACTCTCGCTTATTTCATTTATCAAGATGCTTAAACTGTATATGACAGGTTAGACTACACATTACCATAAAATGAAATGAACATATTAAAGCCACAGTATGTACATTTTTCAAAGCTTTTTTTTCATTATGGATGTTTTCATTGCACTGAAAAACATATAAAAACATGTATTCTTACTGTGAGCAGCTGGCATCTCCATAAACCTGACTCTTATTTGGCCTGGAAGAGGGGCTCTTCCTGCTCGTTTCCATGGAAATGTTCTTCTTTTGGCTATAATCTTCCACAGTACGGCATAGAACGTATTCATACCCACAGTGAATGTTCAGAAGTATGGTTTGAACTTCCTATTTCCATGGAATCATGTGGGTGACTTTCCACCTCCAGAAAGTTACATACTATCACTTTAAACTAAAAAGGGAAAAAAAATAGAAATTTTCCAGCTCCAGTTTTCTCAAGGTTACCATTAGTTGAAGTTCATCATTTTGCACAGGTAGCACCATGTGTAGAGAAAATTCCATAACTGTTACCTAGCAACTATATAGTAAGCAAGGCCCAAAGCTCATCTAATACACAATAGTTATTATTTGGTTACTAAAGATATATGACAACACCTCAATGCATGTTTGAACTGTCAGAAAAATGTCATCCTTGTTTCTGCGACTGGAATGGAATTTTGTGTACACAATTTTTTCTTCATTTCATTTTCATTTTATTTATGGTATCTTATGAATCTTATTTATTTATCTTTATTTATACAGCCCAATTTATAAAGCCCAATGAGAGTACCATGCTCTCTTTTTCATGACCGTTCTGTTAAAATACAGAACAAAAACAAACTAAACTAATAACTGCATAGGTCCATTTCAAACATTAAAAACAGGAGCAGATGTGATTATAAATCAGTGGTTCTTAACCTTGTTGGAGGTACTGAACCCCACCGGTTCCATATGCACATTCACTGAACCCTTCTTTATTGAAAAATAAAATATAATTTTTTTCAAATTCAAGACATATGTATGTTTTACTGGTGCACAAAATAAACTGTGTATTAACATCACTGTGTTCAAAGAATAAAACCAATACAATGCATGAACTCACAACAAATTACATACATACCTTTTAACAAAGACATGACCTTTTTTAATACTACCACACTGAAATTATTTTAATTTTGTATTGTATTATGTATTCCAATAATGAACTTACTGTATTTATGCTTTTTATTATTTTTAACATTTTAACACACACCCATCACCTAATTTCCATTAGGCTACAATAATAATTAATATTTACTGCAAATCAGTGTGAATTCTGCTGTTGCCTTTGAGAGACCAGTTCAGAAACGTGTGGCTTCGCCTTGGCAAGTGCCACTCTCATGTCATTTTCACAGCAAAGTCTGTTCCTTTTCTTCATTTTTATGTCGTATGATTTTATGCCATTCAAAGTGACAGTATTCAATGACCAATACACACTGAGAGGAATCTGTATCTGCTCACCCATCTGCTCTATTACTGCAGATTGGCATTAGCTAATGCTAATGATTACACATAATACACATTTGACCCACAATTAAGTCAATAGCAGAATAAACCTCGCTTACCGATCAGGAACAGTATCCAGTCCATCAAATCATAAGGTCCTCTGCTCCTCAGTCCACCGTGAGATCTTCACTCGGTTCCACGAACCGCTCTGGGGCCGAGGTGCCTCTAGTTTAACTTGTACAAACATCCACAGTGTCATCGGTCGCGTACTTCCTTTGTTTTGTCCGTTTCGTCATGTTTAAAACGCAAAACTGCTGCAAAACAGTGCGTAAAACGCAATTACGCGCGCGTAATTTTACGCGCGGATCTTTGCCCGAGGGCGGGCCGTCGGAACGTTAAGGGGTTAAACACTTAGAATCTTCAGCGAGTCTTCACTCCACATCGGTCACATCGGCTAAAACACTGGGAGCGGGACATGAGGACGCCTGTCAATGACGTTGATAAGATGCGCAAATACGTATGTGAATCACATAATTGTCTGGAGCTGCTCGTCACCGGTCACACTCACTGACTCACACTGAAAAATAGCGCAGAATGAATTGTTGTGTGTTTATTTTATTTTCAACTCCGGTTCGATTTTTTTGTGCGCAGCACAGATTTTCTGTGCGCGGAGACCGTATCAGCAGTGCGCAATTGAGCACGCGCGCAGCTTGGAGGGAGCAGTGTTAGATAGGCACAGCAAAGGGTGCATTTGTCGAATTAGGACACGGCCAGCGTCTGGAGACGCTCGCAGTCCGCGAATCATATGAGCCGGGTGCGTGTCTTGACCTCCGCCGAACCCCTAGGGTTCAATCGAACCCAGGTTAAGAACCACTGTTATAAATGTTTATCACCAGATAAAACATAATTCTGATATAACTGCCATTTGAATTTATAAATCATATAATAAAATATGTATGAGATTGAATTAAATACGGGGCATAGTAGTATAGGTTTGAGATCAAGGTCTTCAGCTCCTGTGGACTTCTTTGGGTCTATGGAGCGCAGAGCATTTAAGACCTCCAAGTGAAAGGTCTTAAAGAGAAAATCTGACTGTCATCTGCCAGAGGTTAGATTCAACATAATGAAGATCAGAAGGATCACCATTATTTTCCAAAATGTCGCATGCAGAGATAAAATGCCTACTGAAAACGTCACATATTTCCTCTTTAGAGTTTACAATAGCTGAATCTAATAAAACATCAGTTGGTAATGTATGAATACTAGGCTGTGAGAGGGATCTCACTCTCCACCAAAACTTTGCTGGATTACCATGAGTGTCTCTCTATCAGACATAAAGTAAGAAATTTGCCTTTCTATAAAACAGCTTATGAAATAAAATACAGGTCAGAGATGAAGGCCTGCTCATTGAAATGTTTACATGATCTTCTCACCTACATCCAATTGGACAGTGGCCGCTAAAATCCAGTAGGAAAACACCATTTGTCTTATATCTATGGGGTTTGTTTGTTAAGATTATCAATGTGTCTGCCTTATTTAAATTTCAAAATTTCATCGAGTATAGTCAGAATAGTAATTTGTTGCGTGAGCTTTAGGCCATTGCATAGGTGTTAAGATGTTTTGGACAAAGTATTTATTCATAATTGGGAAAAATGATCCTTAATCAAATCGAGTATCAGCCTCTGCTCGGCATATTTATTTAATACAACTTCTGTACGGCGCAACAGCGGCCATACAGTGTGAGCGCCACATGGAGAGAGGGGCGCGCGCAACAGACATCACATCCTGTCTACAAAATAAAACAATTATTTCTACACAGGGAGTAAGAGCACTGCTTTTATGAACAATCTGTTGTACCTTTTAGATATCTGAATACATGTTTCACTGTATTCCAATGTTCCACAGTTGGTTCACTAAAGTGTTGAGAAAGTTTACTGACAACAAAGTTAATGTCAGGTCTAGTACATGTGGATAAGTAAATTAAACTTCCCACTGCCTCTCTGTACTGCCTTGGTTGTTTCAATTTTTCAGCACTTTCTGTATAATCCAGTTTTGGTTCACAAGGAGTTTCTCTCAGTTTACAATTTTGCACGTCAAATCTTTGTAATACCTTTCTCACATATCTCTCTTGTGACATTTTGACTAGTCCAGTTGTTTGTTCAAAATCTATTCCTAAGAAAGTTTCACAGTTCCCAAATCTTTCATCCTGAACTTTAGAGTTAACATTCTTTTCACATCATTCATTGCATTTTCACTAGTAGCAGCAATAATGAGGTCATCTACCCAGATAGTGAGTATCAACTTTTGACCGTATTTTTCCTTTGTATACATACAATGATCCGCAGCATTCTGCACAAAATCATTTTCACATAGATAGGTGTGTAATACAGTATTCCAGTTTCTGCCTGATTGCTTGAGTCCATACAAGGATTTTTCAGTCTACATACCAGTTTTTCACCTGTTTTTGAGTGTTTTTCGTAACCTTGTGGTTGTTCTAAATAAATCTCACAGTCAATAGGCGCATGCAAATACGCTGTCTTCACGTCCATTTGGTGCAAGATCAAGTCTTCCTGCGCTGCTTTTTGCATAAGAACTCTGATACTTGTCATATCTGCTGTGGGTGAGAAAGTCTCCTCATAATCAGTTCCTGCTTGCTGGTTGTATCCTTTAGCAACAAATCTTGCTTTGTATTTGTTACATCCATCTGTGTCTGTTTTCAATGCATAGACCCATCTTCCTCCTAAAACTTGTTTACCTGGTGGTAAGGGGGTTAGCTGAAAAGTCTCATTTTCCTCCAGTGATTGCATCTCCTCATCCATGGCATTTTTCCACAGAACTGACTTGGATGATGTCACTGCTTCCTCATACGTTTTTGGAATATCACAAACAGCTCGATAACAAAAATCAACGCATGTTTGTAACTTGTCCATTAGATCGCCCTCAGTCTCAAAATCTTGCAGGTATGCTGGTTTATGTTTAATTCTGGGCGGATTTCTTCTCATCCCTGTTGCAGCATTTGTCTCTAGCTGCTTAGCCTTTTCATGTTCACCTAAATCCTCAGAACTATTTAAAGGTTGAGCTATATCCTCCTTTTTCTGGTCTGTGTCATAGATTACATTTTCTCCATTTCCAATGTCATACCCTACGGTCGACTCCACAGTTTGTGTCTCTTTTTCTATTTTTGATTTGGCTGTAAATTTCACCAAACTGTGCTTCTGAACCTTGTTCACTTCAGGGTAAAATATTAGATAGGCTGGACTGTTTTTATCGTAGCCTACAAAAATGCCCAGCTCACACTTGGAATCTAGCTTGCCCTTCTCTTTCTTGTAGCTAAAGCATGCAGATCCAAACTTTTGCATTTGTGATACATTTGGTAACTTTCCTGTTAATAACTCATACGCAGTTTTCTTTGTTCGCTTGTTATAACACCTATTTCTCACGTGGGCGGCTGTCTGGATAGCATAGTTCCATAAACAGTCTGGTAGCTTACTTTCTATCAGTAAACATCTAGCCATATCAAATAGTAAATAGTAAGGTGCTGACATCTCATGTCTGATTTTGTTCTTTGTCAGTAACAACTGAAAATCTCTGTTCATAAATTCAGTGCCGTTGTCTGAACGTATGCACTTGACTTCTCCATAGGGTGCTACATCGGCTAAGAACCTTTCTGTTGCTGTAATAGCATCACTCTTAGACTTAAGGAAATACACTAATACAGCACCTGAATAATCGTCAGTAAAACACTGTGCATATTTGTGTCTGTCTAAACTTGCTGTTTTCATAGGGCCTGCCAGGTCTGTATGGATTAGTTCCAGGGGTTTCTTTGCTTTACTGTCTGTCTCCCTATTTCTTGTTTGGGTAAACTTGCCTTTTGTACAGATTTCACACATCTGATCTGGCTTAACAGCATTTTCCTTAATCTCCATGCCTCTGACTACACTTTGGAGTTTGATTACATCCTCAAAGTTACAATGCCCTAAAATCTCATGCCACATTTGGACATCGTGGCACACTTTACACTGGTCTGTATTAGCTTCAACAGTAGGCAAATAATACAGTTTTTCATACTCGTGAATTTTAAATGTGTTACCGTCTTTTGTAATTATGTGACTTTCTCCCTTCTTGAAAGTCACAGTTGCCCCTCCATCAGCTGCTCTGGCCACTGAAAAGATGTTGTGGGGATAGGAGGGCATGTACAGAGCATCTCGTAGTTGTGCCCTGTGCTCTCGTCCACTGCTGTCCAGTATGTGCATCGCTGCAGTTCCTCTGCATTGAGCCATTCCATTGCATCTTGTCCCATCAGCGAGTTCCATTGAATGAGTCTCTGGTTGAAATGTGCTGTCAAAACTTGTAAATCTTTTAATGTCATTCACAATGTGTGACATTGCTCCTGCATCTACCATAATGCCTTTAATTTTTACTTTGGGGATTGACTCTTCACCTTTTCTTTGTGCAGCTTTGAAGAGGTAGTCAATGATTTGTTCATCAGAAACCTTTCTGGCATTATCTTCTTTGCCTTTCTTTCTAAGGACTCTTGATGTGTGTTGTTTCTGCAAAAATTGCACCACACTTTCCGGGTACATTTTCTTGCTCTCTGTCCTTTTAGTCCACATTTGTAACATGTCATGTTTGTATCATCAGTTTTACCTTGAGTGCTGCTGGTGTACTTATTTTGGATATTTCTGTCTTGCTTTGTGAATGTTTTCATCACGTTGTCTGTTGCCTCAGCAGTGCTCATTTTCTCTGACTCTTCATATATGTGTAGTCTCCTTTTGAAATCTTTAAATGTCACATTATCCTCATTTTGTGTTATGTGTACTGCTAAAGGCTTGTATGAGTCTGGTAGACCACCAAGAATCATTGCCACGATCAAACCATCGCTTAGTGTCTCACCGGTATCACATAGAGCTGTGATGAGGTTCTCCGCTCTGATAATGTAGTCCGTTGTTGATTCGCTGTCTGCTTTCCGTAACTTTGTCAAGGACGTGTACAGGTTGATAATGCGTGGCTTGCTTTTCCCTGAGTAATGTTCCCTTAGTATTTTCAGTGCTTTCCTGCCGTCGTATGTAGCATCGTGCCTGATTAGTGAAAGGCTTTTATCATCGATGAGCCTTATTAGCTCTGCATAACAGTCCGGATTCTTTGTTCTGTCCACTGATGTTTGCTCATCTCCAACTGGCTCATTTAGAATAGTGTCTTTCAAGTTTAGAATGTGTAAATGTCCCAAAAATCTTGTTTCCCAAAAGTTGTATTTGTCTTCGGATCCATCGAAATAAAGTTGTGGGGACAATGCTCCTGTAGCATGAGCCGCCATGTTGCTCTCGGTCTCGCACCTTGTTAGCTAAACTTGCATTTTGCTATGCTAATTAGATCGTTAGCTCATGTAAAATACCGTGGTTACTTCTTCTTCGAGAATGAATGGTTTGTTTATGAATTAAACTCTTGAGCAGTGCTCCGTCAAGTTGTCCTTCTTCTGTCCAAGTCTGTAGTAGCCACATGCACACCTTCTCGGCTTCTCTGTCGGTGCGTCGACTCCGCATTGCCTCGTGTGACTGGGCCCATAACCTGTTAAAATGTTTTGGACAGAAGTATTTCTTCATAATTGGGAAAAATGATCCTTAATCAAATCGAGTATTCAGCCTCTGCTCGGCATATTTATTTAATACAACTTCTGTACGGCGCAACAGCGGCCATACAGTGTGAGCGCCACATGGAGAGAGGGGCGCGCGCAACAGACATCACATCCTGTCTACAAAATAAAACAATTATTTCTACACAGGGAGTAAGAGCACTGCTTTTATGAACAATGCTTAACAATAGGTCATTCTAAGTTTCAGACTCTTTCTCCAGCAAGTTAACATTCATCAGGGCCATTATTGTCCTTATTTTACCACTTTTGCTGTAAATGTGACTAAACTCCACTTTCTTTGTGGTGGCACTTTCAATGAAGCAGCAATCCCATTCATTTCAGTGGAGAATTTAGGGAAAAGTTTCACTGCTAAACTCTCATATAAAGTAGGCTGATATGTGTAAAATGTTCAATGTTCATGTGACCAACAAGTCAACACTGCACCAATTCTCCGGAGGGTTTAAAACAGCTTGCAGTCCCTAAAGAACTTTTTTACTGTAAAGATCAGCAGCTCCATACAAAATAATACAACCTGAATGGCAATGGCAGCGCCCATGGCACCTTCCAGAATAAGGTGAATTAGGCCCTGCAGTTTTCCAGTTTAAAAAGCATCATGAACAGATCATTAAGAGCATTTTTAGGGGCTGAATGTGCACAATAAATACCTGCAGTAACTAGCACGGAGACAGATATTCTAAACATTTAGGCTTTGAGCAGGAGAATAGAAGGTCCACAGACAGGTGATCTTTGACATAAACACCACCCCCTTTAGATTGCCTGTCACAATGAAAAATGTCAAAACATTTCAGTACTGATTTCCTTATCACCTATTTTATTTGAGAGACAAGTTTCAGAAAATATAAACATATCTGGGTCTGTTTCATCTGCCCAGACTTTAATGTAATCTGATTCAGATGTGATAAAACGTACATTCATATATATAATTCCCATTCCCTTCCTTGTCTTGAAGTTTTGCATATCAAATAGGCCTGGCTCGTTAGGGATACTAGGCTTATTTGAGACTGACCAGGACCAGAACCCCAGATCATTTCTTTCATGTCTACAAGATTGTCTACATGAAATCTGGACATTAATTAGTTTTAATGTAGAATCTAAGCTGGTGGGCGCTGATTTTCATGGGCGCTGAAGAGTCATGTGAGAAGTCAGCCTAATAGATACAGACTCCAAATTTCAACTTTTCTTCACAAACTGCCACTTGTTTTATGCAAACTATGATGCATATTTGCCAGGTAGAACTT
Organism: Periophthalmus magnuspinnatus; assembly: GCF_009829125.3. Taxonomy (NCBI): domain Eukaryota; kingdom Metazoa; phylum Chordata; class Actinopteri; order Gobiiformes; family Gobiidae; genus Periophthalmus; species Periophthalmus magnuspinnatus. The sequence goes on from NC_047130.1 coordinate 10,511,124, forward strand.
TGATGATTATTTATGGGCTTAAAAACTGCCCAGAAGACGTCCAGACTTTTACCTACGACAGTACAAATCTGGGAAATTTGTGGGGCCGTATTTGACAAAAGAATGTCTTGGTCGACTAAATAGGGGGTGTGGCAAAAACTCTCAAAACTATTGCAAACAACGAAGTTAAATCTGTCAACTGGACAAATCTTGTAGGAGTGAAGGAGTACCCCTCAGACCCATTGTATGTAGTGTTGATTCTATCACATACAATGTGGCCAAACATCTGAAGACCATCCTGGCTCCTCTGGTGGGCAACACGGAGCACCATATTGAAAACACAGCTGAATTTGTGAGCAAAATCAAGCATCTTCAGTTTGATTCAGATGAGACCATGGTTTCATTTGATGTGACCTCTATTTTCACTTGTATCCCCACATCAGTAGCGGTGGAGGTAGCAAAGAGGAGGCTACTGTAGGATATTAACCCTATAACGCCAAACGTATCATATTTGATCCAAGAATTTTTCAGCCCTCTACTTTAGCAGTGTGATTTTTTTTTTCATGAAAAACCTAATGTATACAATCAGATACATGCAATGCACAGATAATCCAACAGGGGGTAATAATTTATTCATTAGAAGGCCTTCCAGTGACACAGCAAGATAAGCATGACTCAAGAATTGGACACAGGTGTTTTTTGATGAAGAATTTTGCCAAGTTTGAAAAGCTTAAGGTAAGAAAAAACTTTTTTTTTTTTTTTTTTACTGAAACATTAATAGGAACAGTTACTGGGTTGATGCAAAGTGAAAATACTTAAAATTTTATAATCTATGTTTTAATAAAACCGTGTTGAAAATGATGTATCAAATTTGATACAGCGGGTATATAAGGTCATGTAACTCTAAATTAGTCAATTGACATTTTATTGTATTTTGTGCATTATATAGTATAACATCAAACAACACACAGTCTTTTTATATTTAAATTACATAATTTGATACAGTTAGAGTAAAAAAACTATATATGTAACTTATTCTATCATGGTTATCGATGACTAGTTCGGTGTTGCCATGATGCGATTGCTTGTGACTTTCTTTTCCTTACTGCTTTTCACAAAAAACTGACCAATTCAAATCAAATCAAAATCTTTTTTTATGTGCTTGTATGTTTTTAGATGGCAAGAAAATACAGTTTTGAAGAAGCTATGAAAATGTGGATGGATAGGAATTAAAGTGACATGGGGCAGCTAGGTGAAGATGATGATGAGGAGGAAGAGGAATGGACTCCTAATGGTGAAAACCCAGATAGCATTGATGATGAGGAAGAGGAAAACCCAGATAGCAGTGTTGATGATGAAAGCCCAGAAGTCCTAGAAGAGGACACAACAAAACCAAAGGACACAACACTAAAGCAGGCGGCAAGGGGTAAAGAGAAAAGGTGTATCAGTGGAAAAGAAAACAGTTTGGACCTCCATCTATTGAGTTTGTGGAATGTGTTGAGGAAGACTCTGAAGATAGGCTTGACTGGACACCATACATGTATTTTAAAGATTACGTGACTGACGAAATGCTTCAGGAAATTGCCGAAGAAACAAACTTGTACAGCGTTCAGAAAAATGTAAAGTTAGTGTACACAAATGCTCAAGAAATCGAGCAAATTCTGGGTATGTACATGCACATGGGTTTAGTACAGATGCCCAATGTACTTTAAAATGTACATCTACTGGGAGATGGAGATAAGGTACCCCGCTGTTTGTGATGTGATGTCAGGGGGTCGATTCCTGAATTTGTTGACGCTGATTCACTTTCAGAACAATCTCAATGTGTCTGAGGATGCAACATGAGTAATCCGACAGAGATGCAAGCACTGTACAGCCACTTTACCCATGTGTACTGTCAGAAATGCAGAGTGGATCTTTGCCTGAACAAGGATAGAAACTGTTTTCAAACCCACCACAATGCAAAATAAAAAGGTTGTGAACCGCAAAATGAGTAACAATAACTCAAATGTTATGCTCTCCAGACTTCCACCCAGCCAGTTCCATTGGTGGATTTCTGATTTCTGCTATATTATCGTTGTACTTTTTATGTTTGGAATTACAAATTTGTTGAATTTTTTGTGTTTTATCACACTTTTGTTTGTTCAGGAAAGAACAAATCTTTGAGCATTGTGACCTGATGTATCAAATATGATACAAATTGAAACTCATATTTGGAAAATTATATCTGAATTTTTTTTTATTTGTTTGTTCAGAGGGACCAATAAAGGCTCCAATTTCAAAGAATTAGAATTTTCTGTCAATGATTTAATGGTGTGGGCTTTTAAGGGCTAAGCTAGAAGAGAGAACTAAACTCACACCGGACCAAATCTGCAAACTGCTGGAAATTTTTCTCAATACCACATATTTCCAGTTTAGAGGAAACTTCTACAGGCAAATCCACGGCTGTGCCATGGGCTCACCTGTCTCTCCTATCATGGCTAATTTATACATGGAACAATTTGAACAGGAGGCTTTGTACTCATTTCTAGGTACACCCCCCACACATTGGTTTTGATATGTGGATGACAACTGGACCAAAATCAAAATTCAGGATCTGGAGCCTTTTACTGCACATATTAATGCTGTGGATCCTAACATCAAGTTCATACGGGAAGAAGCCAAGGAGAACAAACTGGCCTTTTTAGGTTGTGCAGTAGCAATAGGAGAGGACAGATGACTCCAGGTAGAAGTTTACAGGAAGCCTACACATACGGACCAATACCTGCTGTTTGATTCACACCATCAACTGCAGCACAAACTCGGAATGATCCGGACACTACATCACAGAGCTCAAGTGGTGCCCACAAACACAGAGGGAAAAGTAAAGGAGGAGCAACATGTGGAGAAAGCCCTCTCTGCTTGTGGATATCCAAAATGGGCCTTCAATAGATCTAAGAGAGCTAAAAAAAACAGGACAACAGGAAATCTGAACCTAGAAGGAGAGGTGTTACCATCCCTTACACCGCGGGTGTGTCTGAAAAACTTCAGAGAATCTTCAGACAGTATGAGATTACTGTCTTTTTCAAAACTACAAACACTTTAAGGCAAAAATTTGTTCACCCTAAGGACAAAACTCCGAGCCATAAACAAAGTAATGTAGTCTACTCCATTCATTGTAGTGAAGAGTGCAGTGAGCGTTACATTGGAGAAACTAAACAGCTGCTCCATAAGAGGATGTACCAACACCAGCGGGAGAGTTCCTCTGGACCCCAGTCCGCCGTGCATCTCCATCTTAAAGCCATTAACCACTCCTTTGAAGATAGTGAAGTTCAGATCTTAGCCAGAGAAAAGAAATGGTTTGAGAGAGGAGTTAAAGAAGCTATTTTTGTTAGGAAAGAGAATCCTTCCTTAAACAGAAATGGGGGCCTGAGACATAATCTCTCCCCCATCTACAACTCCATCCTCAGACCCAGAACAATGAGAAGAATAGCAGGGTCATTAAGGGCTGAATAGGGTAGTTTCAGCTGAAACTGGAGACAATAGCTGTTTACAGTTTCAGTGTAGTTAGCCCCTTCCTTCAGATAGACTTAAAGGCAGTGGCCACCAGCAATCTGAGCAGAACTGAAGAAGCGGCTTGGATGAGCAGCAAAACGTCTTCACTCCTACAAGATTTGTCCAGTTGACAGATTTAACTTCGTTGTTTGCTATGGATCAGACCTGGACGACTGACGGTCTACACTGACATCTCAAAACTATTGTATATGACCCAAACTGCACTAACTTGTGCAGAAACAGTGTATTTATACAAAGACTACAGATTAAACTTGTGAATCATGAGTTTAATTTGCCTTTTACAAGAAAATACTTACCCACTGACCCAACTTCTCCCATATAAATCCTTATAATCTAAATAAAATTATTAGACCACATTGACTGATTAATCGACTAAACGACAAGAGGCCTGCTGCTCTACAAATCTGAAAAAGTATTTGTATAAACACAGTAGTCTTACTTATTGTGCAGTAGTAGCAGTTTAAAGTGCATGTGTCAGCGACAAGAGGAGGTCTACAGCCCACACAAATATATTGATTATTCAATCTGTCTCCTCCTCTCAGTAAGGAGGTTCTGGGTTAAGCTCAGGACACGCTACACGATTTTTGGCCCGAGTTTTAGAGCTCCCTGTACGAACTGCAGACCCTCCTCTGCACACACCGAGCCGAGCGGCCAATGAAAAGGGGTGAAGGAGAAGCTGGGAAAAGCATCTGCCTTAAAACTGAACTAATTTCGCAGAGTATTCCTGCCCAAACACCAGATTAAAACAGAATTTACAGATTTACGATTACAACCAGAGCTGAACATGGATCTAGAGCTAACAAACATAAACCCTGCACTCACTGCTTTAATCACTCCTCCTACTCTTTACCTCTCCTCCACTTTTAATTTTAGTTGTCGTCTGCTGTTTGGAGCGCTCCAACTGAAAAAGAGTGGCTTCTGATACAATCCACATAGAAACTTATCCAACTTCTTTACCTGTCGCAGTTTTCAAAGTCCATTTTAGAGAATCCCGAGTGCAATAGCTTCACTGCTGGTGCCACTACTTTGAACTGTTTGATTGGCCAGGGGTTACATGACGCTGTTTAGCCAACGAAAAGTAAAAAAAATATGCACTTGGCCCCACGTGTGATTGCTCATAACAACGCTTACTATTACCAATACATAAATAATGACGTGGTAATACGCGTTTACTCATGATCTAGGCTTAGATTTCTCTCTGGCTGCAAAAATCATTCAGCATCAACCTACAGCAGGCTAACATGAACCTATGTGAAGCATTACAATCAGCTGTTTAATTATTATAACACTGTTTTTGTGGATTATTAAGTGCACTTTGTAGGGTGAAGTTATCTTGGTTTGTCTGTCACAGTGGTGTGTGCTCTCTCATGACTGTCAGTTGTTAAACGGACCCATGGTTTCTCTGTAGTCATGCACACTCCAGTTGTGTAGTGTGGACCCTCTACAGCATTCTTACAACTGGGAAAGTCATGCAGTGTGTCCCCAGCGTGAGACTCTTGATCTATCTGAGTGGAGTGTGTGTTACCGCCCCCGAGCTTTCAAATATTTCCACTTTTAGTATCTGTCTGTTATGTTTTGTGTGTGATTGAATCCTGTCCCCTTTCCCCATGGAATCATTGAAGTCGAGGCCCTGATTGGTGCATCAAGCTCCTGCCTGGCCAATCACACCTGTAGCCACCTCCCCTATTTAAGGATATTGTCCAAACCTGCTCATTTTGTATGTCGTTTGTGTGTCAGTCACTTTAATTTATATGCGTCTGACTTTGTGTGTTTTGAGACTCATTTATTGTTAGTATTTGTGCTTTATGTGTCTCCCGTTTTCCTTTGTCACTTGATTCTGTCTATAGGTGTGACTCGTTATTATTGTTTTGTGGGTTTGTAGTTTAGTTGGTTATTTTAACATACTGTCATGATGTGGACTTTTCTGTTCTTGTTTTGTCTCCCTGAGTGCTCTTCCCCCCCTCACCTGCTTGTACCTGGAGCTGGGCGGAGCTCTCGGCTCCTCCTGCACGCACCTGCTCTCCATCTGGCTAATCACCACACCTGCCATGGATAAGAGGAGATGGGAGAAGACACTCGGTGTGAGATCGTCTGGTTGTACTCACCCTGTCTGTGCTGTGTTTGTCGTCTTCTCTTGTTCCTGCCGTCCCTGTGTTCCTGTCATGCTCTGGCCCTGGATGTCTCCTGCCCGCTCTGCCCTACGCCCGTCTGGTCTGCCTGTCTTCCTGTTGTCCCTTCATGTCCTCGGTTCCTGCGTTCCTGTGTTCCTGCATTCCTTGTCGTTCCTGTTTTGCTCTGACCCTGCTCCGACCCCGCTTCCCAGCCCTGGTACTGTCTTGTCTGTCTCTGCACTCTACGCTCCTGGATCCTAGTCAACGCCTCACCTCCTGTTCACCACTGGATCAACCCTCATACTGCACTATTTGTCAATTCCACAATAAATCCTGTAATTATTCCCCGAGTTTGCATCCTTTGGTCCGCTACACACACCCGTTACGACACATACCTATTTTAGCTCACTTTTAACTTTATTACATTCCTGTTAATTAAATTATACTTTATTTTACAATTTTTCCATCTGTTTTTGTTACCTCCCTGTTCCTATCCGAGCTGGGTCTTAACAGTTTGCATGTCCTCCTTTTGTTACTGTGGCAGAGGGATTATCCTGTCTCCTCCGCTCAGAAAGGTTGTGGGTCATAAAAGTTCTGCCTAAATGTATATTACCCCACACATTTGAACAGTTTCTCAACTTTTCATAATTTAGTTTTACATTTGTTTGAGTTATTTTATTTTTCAACGATAAAAGCACATTTGGCGTGACATCTCCCATTACTGTCTGAAGGATTTTAAATGAAGGTGTTTTGAAGTTTTTGAGTATAGATGAAAGCTGTGAAACAATGGTTAGTAGTGGTCAGAAACTCGTAATGCACTGAAATGAGGGAATAGCTGCTAGTCTTTTTCACTGTGGAATATGACCTTATGAAGATGAAAGCAGATATAATGCAGTGTCATTTAGATGAAAAGCCAAAACAAATCAGGAAAAAGTGTTCAGAAAAAATGCATTATATTCCCAAACTACCAAAACATAACCTGCTGTGCTCTGTCCATGGTGCTGAAGTTTCATACCAGCTTTAATATTAAAAAAGTCCTCCAACAATTCAAGCAATCTATATCTAGGACTATGTTTTCTATAGGCGCTGCCCCCGATTTTTACTGTTTTAAAAACAATTAAATCAGAACTAGTTCACTTTTGATTACTCCTCACTTACCTTTATGTAGTTTGTAAGAACTTTTCTCAACTTTCAGAGGCCAGAGCAGAGTTTAGCTGTGCCAGTAAAGCTACCAACAAATGGCATGTACTCCCTGATTATCTGACTATAAAACAGTTTATAATTGGATACAGACTAGATGCAGCTATCATATTTGGACTGGAGCAAGACAAATGTTGCTCAAATACATGGGGAAAAAATGTAATATAGAGCCTTTAAAACCCTTTTGTTTTTCTTTAAGAGCCAAACTCACAATTCTTACTCCAGAGGGCAGAGGTCTGTGAAGACTGCTTTTATTTGATTCAATAAAATGTGACCAATCAAATTTGAGCTCCCCTCTGTTGCCAAGTGGGTCAAGGCAGACAAAGACATGCACCGACACTTATAGACTGAGTTACTGTGACTTTTCACCTTCATAACTTTTCTGCAGCTCAAATCTTTTTCCAATAAAGAAGATTTTGGACCAGAACGCTGTGTCAGATGTTTTTACTGTTTCCTGGATTGTCTACAACTGAGATCTAAAATGAGAACTCTGAAAAGCTGAAAAGAATCAAAACTTTAAATGAGCTATAGCATACAATACGTTCCAAGCTTATAGTTTTGATAAGTTATGAGTTAATTATTAAAAAACTAAACAAAATAGCGTTATTGAAATAAAAAAGCTTGACATTAAAATCCCACCCTTCTATATAAACTACTAGGGCAAGGCAACATGGGAATAAAAAAATGAATTGAGTTGTGAGTGAACCCTGTGACGATATCATAATTCACTATTTCTACACAGATTACACAGGTTTATTTTTGTATAATTAACAGTAAATAGGTTTAGGTTAGGTTTTGGTCATTTTAATGTTTTAATTTCAGACCATATACTCAATAATCAAATTTTGTTTATATCCGAAACGTTGTGTCATATTATGAATTTTCTGGTATCCCACCTCTAGCTCAAAGTTGTCCAAATTCTAAGTTGGCAAATCTATCTTTGTGAAATGTAATCCCGTGTTTCTTGTATTTCAGATCTCTCCAGCAACTGAACTCACCTAATTACCCGAACACAAGCAGCATGTCTCTAAAGCTCCAAACCAGTAACATCACCAACAAAACCGACCCCAAGTCCCGAAACTCACGCGTTTTCATCGGGAACCTGAACACAGCGCTGGTGAACAAATCGGACGTGGAGGCCATCTTCTCGGAGTACGGTAGAGTACTCGGCTGCTCCGTGCACAAGGGATACGCGTTTGTCCAGTATGCCAGTGAACGCCACGCCCGGGCAGCTGTGGTGGGTGAGAACGGGCGCGTGCTAGCCGGGCAGACGCTAGGTGAGTCACATGTCAATTTGACATTTAAAGACTAGTGTGTAAATTATTTCCAACACTCAATATATCACAGGAATGCTAAAATGTTCTATTAAAAGTGTGTGTACCTTTCCATCTGCTTGTCTCCATGGAGATCTTATTGCATATATATCTCCACATAGACAAGAGAGTGATGCCACCAGGTCAAATTACAGGTCAGGTTTTTGAAAAGGCGAGGACACTCACTGTAGGAATGAATATTTTCAGGGTATTTCTTTAGCAATAAAAACAACTGTACTTTAGAAAACCTCTCTACCAGAAAATATTAGCAACCTTTCCATTTACCTCTTCAGAAACATACCTGGAGTTGTGTTTGTTTCATTCACACGTTTCAGTAATCCTGGTTTTTCGAGATGTGTGCATCCCCAAAGCTCGAAATGCTCTGTTCCACCTTGTGATGTCATTTAGTAGTAGTTTTAAGTTTAACTGCTATTTTTAGACTCAATTGAGCTGTGTTACTCTACATTGCTTTTATTTTTGAATATTTTTGTTTTCTTTTGTACAGTTGAGATGGTCAATAGAAAGGAGGAAAGGAGCAGTTTATATTAGGCTAAAACAAAATATGTATTAACATGTTTTATAAGTTTCACTTTCATTTTCTCCTCCCTTACCTTCAGAGTGCCAGCACAACACAATCAGTGTGTGTCCTGCTAATACACCTACTGCACATCGCAACAAAAATAAATACATTTAGTACAATACATCGTCTTTAAGTACATATTTTTGGCTATCTTACCACTTGTAAATAGTGCACCTCTTTGAAACACCTTTGTCCTGGATGGTGATGCGTTCAGTGACTTGGCCAAGTCAGTAAAGTGCAGTCCCAGAGGTGAGAGGCGTCCCGCTGCCCCTCCACCTGCCTGTTCTCTGTCAGATCAATACAGCAGTGTCCTTCACAGCAGAACAACCCCTCACTCTGATAACACTCTCTATAGTTCTGTCTCAACTACTGATGCCACTCAACCCACTGAACTCAAATATTATTGCTAACCAAGCTTAAAATGCATTTTTTGTTTTTACTTAAAGAGGGGGTAGTATGTAAAATCAACTTTTTTTGAGCTTTCTAACATGTTATAATGTCATAACATGAAAAACATGCTTGAAGAGGTTTTAGATATCATCCATGCATGTCTGAGTAATCAAGCGATCTCTCACACCCTCCCAGTTTGCCGCACTATTCTGTCCAAAGCTCAACCCACAAACCTACATTAGCTCTGCTCCCACCCGTCAATTCTCCATAAATATACAAAAACATGTTTCAAAGCAGTACACAACTACTTCACAAACCTGATTCGATGAGCAGTAGTTTCATTAGCTGGATGCACACTGATTGTTTTGTCATAGCACTTTATTGTTTTTGGTGAATATAGCAATGTCAAACCAATAAAAGTTTACATAGTGATCTAAATATCTTATGTGTTAGCAGGTAATACCCCATAGACAAAAAATATTTCCTCTTTAAATTGGTTGGATAACACCTGTTGTAAATATAAATGATAGTTTTAGATCAAAGTTGAAAAATATGTTACAGGAAATTGTGTTCTAAAACATATTGAGAAAAGCACACTAGGGGGAGCTAGAATTCCATCCAAAATACACTTGCACATAAGAATCACATTTTTACAAACCTATTAAAATAAATTCAACAAAATAAACATGTTTTCTTTTCTTTTTCTTTTTGTAAGTTGTATGTACATTAGTGTAGTTTTGGCCCAAGGTGTACAATGATTTTTGGTAATAGTGTTCCCTAGTGTGACATCATAGTCGGGAAGTAAAAAGTCCTATATTACACAAACTGAATTCTTGTGAGCGTCAAGCCATTAGAACTTTATGGCCTCGTCAAAAACATACCCAGCGTTGTGTTTTGTGTTTGAGTAACCATTTATTATTAGTTTGTCTACATCTCCAAAGCTCAAAATGCTCTGTTTCACCTTGTGATGTGATGTAGTGGTGTTTTTTAAATTAACATCTACCTTTAGTTCAGAAGAGACGGGGGGGAAAAAATAATGTTTTGTTGTTGTTGTTTTTTTTGCAAAATGTTAAATATAATTATCATAACTGTGTTCAGTAAAATGGTAGTGGTAGTCTTACCTGTCATAGTCATAGTTTAAAGGAAAAGTTATTAGTTCACTCGCCCGAATCATGTGAGGCTGTTCTGTGTAGAGTTTGCACGTCCTGTGTCCAGTATCAACCTAAAACAAGCATCATATATGCCAATCCTATTTAGAGGTATTTCTGACACATATCTATTGTGTCCTGTTTTCATGTGGATTATAAAGTACATAACTGTGTGCATATATTTCCAGGTTTGTAAAATAAGTCATGGTTCTTGCTATAAAATCAATTTAACAAGCCCACATCTGAAGTGACCCATTTGAAATGCCCTATAAAAATGTTGCAACAATGTCCTCTAGTGGTTAGAAAATGTAAGTGCACTGATAGTGGCACTGTTTTTGAATGTTTTTGTTTTGTTTTGATTTTTATGATAATTCTCTGGATAATTCATTTGCACAGAGTTGATCTCTAAATCCAAAATAGCTTTTTCAGCATTGTGAAATTCAGTTTAAATGACTCTGATATCCTGTTCATACCCAGCACTGTACATTCAGTACACATATAGACACTGACTGGACATGTGTTTTGGAGCCTTGTGGTTTTATTCTACTTTCACAGTGTTCATAATTTTTGTCATTTTTATCTTGATATTTACATATTTCTATTCCCTTGCTGTTATTGAACTGTGTGCTGCAACACTGTAATTTTTCCCATTGTGGGACAAATAAAGGATTTCTTTTATCTTACTGTTTGTTGCAGACATCAACATGGCCGGAGAGCCCAGACCGAGCAGAGCCAAAGCACTGAAGAGGACTGCTTCTCTCTACGGGTAAAAACTCCATGGTCTGGATGAAGATTCTTTCTATAAAAGTCTTAAGGCTTAACTTTTATAATAAAATGTTAAATGTACTTTTCAGAGATTTTAACCATATATAGTTGATATTATAGTTGTTTCTCCTTCTCATTTATTCACTTGGGGTTATATTTGGAGTGATTCCTTCGAGTAATCTTCAGTAGCTTATTTTCAAGATGCCATTTTACACGCCCACTGTGACATACTTACTCCGATCTCCAATTTCTATTTTTTTTTATTTTTTATAGGTGATACACGTAGGATTGGAATGAAAAAAAAAATCAGCTTCTTGCTAATGTGATCTGCATCTATCCATAAAAGGTGTCGACAGGTTCACGGCACTTTGCTGTGATGACATTTACATCAGCTCCCACTGGGCACCGCAGTTTTCTAACATGCAAGTCAGCGGATTTGTTTCTGCTTCTGTTAAATCATTTTAGATGAATATTGCGATTTGAAATGTCAAAATTATAACAGAATGATCCACAGGTGTCATAGATTATAACTACACAGCAGACAGAAGCACAACAGGTCTGCTTTAACAGACAGCAAACTCATCATTTTGTGCATAGCCATTTTTCAGAGTTGGGATTCATCGGGGGTTCCACCTGAAAAAAATTGAGAACCACTGATCATGTTTGTTAGAATTACATGAATTTACAATATTATATCAGTATTTATGTGTGTAACTTTGATTCATTGAGTTGTTTCAGAATCTGTCACAATGTTTTTGACTCTATACATGAGTTTACTTACCCCATCAGCCATTTCATTTCCTATTTTAAGGTAAACTATATTGGAATTTTTAATCAAATGAATTATATTACAAATCTAGGTCCAATATTGAGTTTTACAGTGCACTCCCCTCTGTAACCAGTAGAGGATATCAGACACTAATCAAAGTGTTTGTGTGTGAACTTATAACATATAAAACTCACTTATACTTACAATTACAAAACATGTTTAGCCTGGCCATTTTGTAGAAACATGTTGGTTGCAGAATGAGCCACACCTCTGCCAGTCTACCATCTGAAATTAAGACATAACACTTCAGGACCTTGCGAATGCAACCGATTAATATGTGTCAGGTAAATTATTCCTTCCTCAGATGAAAGATTTTGTGCCTTATGTCTGAAACCCATGCGTTGTAATGTTTATATCTGGAAAATGAAATGATCAGATGGAGCCAGAATTTGTAAGCTAAAGTATGTGTCTGTTACTGCATGTGTTTACCTGTGTGCAGTGGATATGAGCTGGACTATGACTTCTACAGGGAGGACTTCTACGACAGGTGAGAGCACTGTTCTATTCACAGCCATGACACTTTGAGCATGCCTTATCCGGTCAGATGTGAGGAGCTAAGCAGGCCTGGTTAGTACTGGGATGTGAGACCACTGAGAACACCAGGTATCACAGTGGGGCCCAGTGAAAGTAAGGTAAAAGTACCACAGATGTAATTGTGGCATGGTGGGTGAGGTATATCAAAAATAACTGTATAAATGAATGAATTAAAAAGGCCCAATAATTCCATAGAGTGTAGCATAGGAAATAAACAAAATAACTGAACTAAAGAACACACAGGTAATTTGGGGTTTAGAAAAGTTGAAAAAAAAGTTGAAATATAAATGATAAACACCATTTCTACACCACTGATCCATTCATTAAAGGACACAATTTTCTGATCTATGTTTTAATGTCGTTTCCGCATCACAAACATACCTGGAGTTGTGTTTCGTTTGATTCACACATGTTTAACACACAAACTCTGCATATTTATGATGAGTTCTCCACTCAAGCGGAAAACACTCCACCTTGTGATGTCATGTGGTAATACAGGTTTTTAAACTCCATACACCTTCACTAGAATCATTTGGCTGATTTCAGCTCTGGAACTGCTGAACTGTACTGAGCTAAAGGTAAAAGGAGCTGTTAACTTGAAATCTACCACTTAATGACATCACATGATGTAGACAGACTAATAATAAAGTATTAACAAGCATGTGTGATGAGATGCAACATTGTAAAATGGGTTACAAATCACAAGAGTCAGTTTTGCGTAATGTAGGACCTTTACATAACCGCGGGAACTAGGGATGCTGGGGGAGGGAAGGGTCAGGGAGCTGCAAGAAGACACATTGGTTGTTGGATTTGCCCTGAGCAAAACTAGATCTATTCCTAGATCAAAATAAACTCATTCACACAAGTTCATATTTTGTATTTTAATACATTTCTATTTTTGCTTTATTGAAGTAAACTGTGGGTAAAATAAACCTGAATGCTATGCCGTGAGCTCATATACTACGCGCTAACCTGTGAGCACTGAACAGTGACAGAGTGAAAGCAGCATATCGCTCTTATTAACAGAGAAAGGGACAATCCCGGACTGGGTTAAGAGGAAGAAACAACAACAACGTGGATGCCTAATAATTTTGACTTTACTGCAGTTACAGCTTGGATTTGTTGTACTGTACTTGTTGTGTTTGTTTAAAACTAATGCATCAGGACTTGCTGTCCTTGTTAACACGGTGAGAAAAGAGCAGCACAGGACAAAAGCATGTGTCTTGTGTGCCACAGCAGTGACTTTGGCTTCATCTGAACAGGACAGCATTGCGGTGAGTAAAACTGATGAAGTTACAGTGCCCAGAGCTTTATGGGCTGGGCACAGGCGTGCATAAAGACTCTGCTTGTGATGTCATAGAGCAAATTGTGCAGGCGGACATCCAGGACATGGACGTATCAGGCTCAGGAGGTCACAGATATGGTCAGCAGTTACATTAGAGTGTGCACATGGGCCAAATTAGATTTTGCGCCTTCACTTCACTGTATTTGTTGTGTATTTGTTGTGTAGGTGACAAAGGCTGAAAGGGTACCCAGGCTAATAATGCATACAAAATCTGCATTCCTTGAAAAAAAAAACCAAAAAACCTCTGCACCCCCATCCAAAATTACCTTCCAGCGGCTTTGGACCTTTAACTGTAAGGAAAGTTCATGGAATTGTTTCAAACTGCATCTGACTCTTGGAGCAGTGGGTATTTCCAAGTCTTCAGATCATTTTTTCTGAGAAGAAGATATGGGGATAACCAGTGTTGTAACTCTGGATTTGTCCTGATCCTCGTCTGACAAGAGAAGTACTTTAACCTAATTTCCACTTGGGTGCTCTGTTGACTGCCAAAGAAAAACTGTAAATTCTATCATTATTATTTAACTTTTATCCAAAGGCAAAAAGTGACTGTGAGTGCACTGAGTTGCTTAGTTCACGCTTGAAGAAATTACACATCTGTGTCCGTAGATACAAATTAAACATGTTCAAATCCAATATAGTTCTTACTGGTTTCAACTGTAAAGCTGTTTTATTCTTAATTACAAAAACATTGGACATGAAGCAGAGATGTTAAAATTTGGGTCTTAATTAAGCATAGAACGATATTGAAAATTGGTGTCACGATTATCAAGGCCAAAATAATTAAGATTAACGATTATATCACAATAATGATTAAAAATGCTGACAGTTTTACAGTATGTTATGGATATGAATAAATATAATTTTAATATTATGAATAAGTTCCATCTTTAAACACCTGTTAAAGTATTGTACTTTGTTCACAGTGAAAACAACTGCGATTTAGCTGAGAATATTATGGATAAGTAATAAAATTCACATGCCACCCCCTACATATTAATTAATAGGAAGAGGGTCTGATTCTGGGCCTCTAATACCCTTGGGCCCGGGACAACAGACCCCTTTATCCCCCCCTGTCGACTCCACTGTGGATAAGCCATTTTTTTCCTGCACATTCTGGTGATGTATGATTACATAAAATGTCTACATTTTTTATCACAAGAAATGATATTATTGTCAGGCCTTTAGGGGGCCCTAAGCTGAGGTTGCCCTCGGGGGCCCTCGCCACTTGAGTGCCACATATTCATATTTGACAAAATTAAGACATCACCACAACCACTTATAAAAAGACTGCAAATTCTAGAGGGTCACAACAGCACTAACCACAAGTATAACAGTATAAACATATGTAAGGAAGGGGGGTCTGCCAGAGAATTTTTTTAATTCTGGACTTTTTTTTTTCTTGGTTTCTGCTGCACTGTAATGTGTTCCAGTTGACTAAAGTGGGCTTACATTTATCAATTATTTATGTCATAAAATGCAGAATTGGATAGAGTAGCCAAATGATATACTTAAGCAAGAGTACACTTACTTCAAAAATCATATCACTCAAGAAGTACAAAGTAGTGATCCAAGTTAAGAGTTGAATAAGAGAAACAGTCTGGTCATAACATCAGATTTATAATCACCAGATCATTTGGGCTGAACATTAAATAAGAGGATTTTAGGATCACATTATTTTTATGTTTATTGTCAGGCTTTGGATGCTGTGATTTCATGTAAATGCACATATTAATGAGTAAGGATCCACAGATACTGATACCAGTATCAGGTGCCAGTACTCGTACTCGTCAATGAGCTGTCGATACCAAGAGCCGAAGCCACTGTATCTGTGCTGCCTCTTGTTTGACTCACAGCTCATTTCTCCACAGAGCAGTGTCTGAGCAGAGCACTGCACAGGTGACCATAAAACTGCACATTCACTGTTCTGCACATTAAGCACAGTTGTAATCACATGTGACTGTCACATGAAATATACAAATATTTAGGACTCTAAATGTTTTTATAGTTCACAGAGGATACCAGCGCAGAGCTTGTGTTTACAATAGTAGCATGCTAATATTGCTCAGTGACCCTGGCGTTAATTTGTTTGTGCTGCACTGTTACTTATTATAATTGACAAACAATTTAGCGACTGAACAAAGCGAGTTCAGAGCTTTTAAAAGATGTACAGCAAGAACATATTGGACAAAGTGTGGCTGTGGTAAAAGTAACACAACAGTCACTGTTATGCTAACAGTGGCTCGTTAGCAGTTAGCATGTTAGCTGTTAGCGCATCTGCACAGAGGAAGTGGTAAATATTAAAACCAGAAAAGGACAAAAGGCCAAGCCACAACCAGAAACACCAGTGTAATAAACGGGCTCACCTGCTGTCCTCTGCCGCTCTGAACTGTGTCCTCTGTCCCTCTGAGGTGTGTCCTGTCTGCAGACATATACTTGTCCAGCTTCACTGTTTTATCTGCATGTCCAATGGTGTAAAGTGGGACATATTTCGAGTCTTCTCTGAAAAGTCTCTCTTTCCTCAAAACATCTTCCTCTGGGCTTTTCATACATTGTCTCGAACTTTATATAAACTGAACTTCACTAACTTTTAATATTTTTGTTAAAATCCCCCATTTAAATGTCCCTCTGCTGCCTCAGTGCACCTGAGGGGAGGGGTCCTTCACACTGGTGTAAACACGTAGCTGTCCACACCACTGCCTGACTCAAAAAATGTAGGCAGCACATATCTAGTTGGTGGGAATAAAACATATCTAATCGTTTAAGCGGGATATGCAGACTAGTATAAACACATGAGTGCCATTTAATTTTCAGAATTTTTTTTTTTTTTTCCAATCATTATTTTCAATATAAATGCATGTGCTCTTGGGGACCCTCTGGTGGCCTCAAGGCCCTCAGCAGCTGCTTAGTCTGTTTATAGGCTGGGCCGGCCCTGATTATTGTTTATTGTCCCATCCCTAATCTCAAAATGATTATCCAATCAGAGAGCAGAATAAGCCTGCATCTCTCATTTGAGTTGCCAGTTCTAAAGCTGAAATCTAGTTAGCTTAAACCTAAGGACTCTCTCTGATCTGAATGGTGACTATCTAAACCCCAGCACCTGCAGCCAATCATGAATCAGTTCTAGTGCAGCCTCTGCAGCTCAGTGAGTGAATTCTGGAGGTTCCGATCTTTCACATAAGGCATGGTCTGTCCATATAGGATGAAAAAAAACTTGTATTTGTTCCTAATATGTACATTAACTCAATGGCAACCAAAATTCAGTTGGGGTGTAGTAACCGTTTTATACCAGTAAGAGAGCAGGCTACAACCATTATCTCCCACAACTGATACTAGGTAGTAACATATTAGAGGTGTTCAACATGTATCTCTATGGTGGAATGTTTAGGAAACAATTCTAAGATTGTCTGAAAACTCAAGAAAAAACACATTTTCAGAAGTCTGTGGTCATGTTTAGTATTTTCAAGAAAAAAAGGTTGAGTGACTAACTAAAAAAACTGTTGGCTAATGCTAGCTAGCATGTGACTGTGTGTGAGAGACTTGTTTAACAGCACAAATCAGTTCACTTGTTGTAGTTCTAGATAAGTCAATTGTTCAAGGTCAGATTGTGCTAAAAATAAAGCACAGATTAAAGTCAAATAAAGCCTACAGTTAGCATAACACACCCAGGGAATGTTGATGACATCAGCTGCAAAGTATTAATAGAAGCATTACTCCTTCACTTCTCAATTGGTAATTACACTAAAGACGGGGCTGATGAGTTTAGTCTATTATGACGTGGTGCCTTTCATGCTCCCTCTGCCTGTAGGTTGTTTGAGTACCGCAGCCGTGTGTCGCCTGTTCCCCGGGTGGTCCCTGTGGTCCCAGTGAAACGTCTCCGAGCACTGCCCCTCCTCCATCGGGTCAAAGGCATCCCTGTGAAGATGCTAAGGAGTGCTACTGTCCACCCACACAGCAAACTCCCAGGTATGGCCATTTTCCCACCATTATGTCCAGTTGTGTAGTGGGTTAAGCAGTCCGTCAGATTGTCCTGTCCCAGGGTCACGGGTGTGCAAATTGATTTTAAGTATCAAGTTTATCGATACTTTTGCAATTCTTATAGCTATTATTTAAAGATTGTTGACATTTCGGTTGCAATAAAATAAATACTGTGGACATCTTTTATAAATAGAATTCCTGTGAATCATCAGTGTTGAAGTCATACACTGTATATATTAATGGACATAGCAAACCCACTAGCTGTCATAATCCAAATATGAAATGAGCATGGGCTCGCTTCTGCTTCTTCATCGACTGACTCCGACTCACTTTCTATTGAAAAACTGTTGCCCCTCTCTCTGTAACTGCTGCTGTCAGACTCATTATGTTTGTCTTAAAATGTTCATATTAACCTGCGCTACATGATCCTAGTGTTTTTATTTCTCTATTGTGTCCATAAATCAAGATATGAACATTAATAAGAGACCAATGACGTACCTTCTTTCCCCAAGGTCGCACCTGCTAACGTTAGCAACAGGTTTGATTGACAGTGTTGCTAAATGTCTGCTCCCTGCTAAACTAGCAATGCATGCAGAAAGAGGCGTTACCTTCAACAGCCTTGCTCCGGATTGGCTCTTTGGTTGCTATGATGCTCACGGTCAGAATTCCAAATGAGGAACTCAGCTCCAAATTGGTCGCTATAACCACTAGCCGTGATGAGCTTCATTTGACTGGAACAAACGCTGCACTTCTTCAGTCTATGGTTGAGGCCTTGATAAGTTATAGTGCTTGCATAAGTAAATAAATACCCTGCAAATTGGAAATGATGAGTTACATACATGTGAAAACGCTGCACTGATTTCTGGAGTTGCCTTGGAGATGTCTTGCTCAATGATACAATGGTAGAGGACTTCAGAAAAAGCGTAAAGCTTGTGCAGATATGTTTGAGTTGAAAGATGGAGCATTTAGGAACAGAGTAAAGATACTGTTGTGTCAAAGTGTTGTCTTGCCCTAGGCGGTGTCAGTGTCAGTAAATGCAGCATATTTATACCACACAGATAAAAATGACATGAACCAGAAAATCAGTTAAGACCCATTAAAAGCCCCATTGAGGTCAAATGGATGGAAGATATGATTGAACTAAGAGTTAAGAGACTGGGACTAAGAGGTCTGCACACCAGTATCCAGTCTATATGAAAAGGTACAAATTATGTAAAACACAAAGTAAAGATTTCCATAACAATACAAAAAAAAAATCTGCAGTTACAGGTCAGATCTGTGAAGAAAAAAACACTGTAGTATTATGCTGTTGATCAAAGAATTTGGAGCACTTGCAATTGATTAAATGCAAGATAATACCTGATTATTTTTTGAGTACATACCTGCCCCCATCTCATTTT